>NC_064292.1:2992065-3042142 GCF_019186545.1 Solanum stenotomum
GGGGGGGGGGGGGGGGTGCGGCGTGTCTATTTCGATAATTTGATGTAATTTTTTGAGGTGCAGCTTGAACTTATGTTATGTTTTGTTTATTTTTTGCGTCTAATTTACTTTTTGTATTGTAATTGTTAGAATTTGATGAGACTTTTATGTTTATTTTGTTTAAAATTTTTCCATAATTTTGCTCAAATTTAACGAACAAATTTTTTTTAAATATTCGATAAAAAACAAATAAATGTTCAGTTTTGACAAATTTACAAGGGGTTTATTGGACATAAAAAAAATTCTTCCAAAAGTACTATAAACACACTGTTTAGTTATGTGTTGGATAATTTTTTTAACATGAGTTATTCAAGTAATGAGAAAAGAATTCACTCACAAAATTTCAATTTATTTCTGTGAAATAGTTATTTTTCAACTATTATTTTCTTCATTTTAATTCTTAAAATCTTTATTTTAAAGTATAATTAAATCTATATTCAAACGCCTATACAAACTGTTCAAAAATATATTTAAGGAACTATTTCGAATCGTATATCAAATATAATGTACCATTTTTGTAAAAATATTTCTGAATGTCACTCTAGCGGAGTTAGTGGGGGGTGGGGTAGGGGATGATGAATTTAATAAAAGAAAATAGTACAATAATTTTGAGTCTGAATTTTTGACCAATACTATGGAAATTTTATCCGTTGGTTAACGTTTTCCAATAAAAGTTTTTTTTTTCTGACAATGTCATAAAATACAAATTAATGATTTGTCCATTTGGGCCCATATTATGGGGCAGATATTTTGACATTATTTATAAAACAAGGGCTTCAAGTTTAAGAAAATGTGCCAATTGAGTATTTTACAAGTTATGTTTTAAAAAATAAAACTTTAAAAAACTCAATGATTAATATATATTTAGGTCCCCAACGGCTATTGTCTACTTTTGTAAAGGTCAAGATGTATATTATTAAAAATATTGACGTTTAGTTATATGTTAAAAGCATATTGAGGTTTATTGTATGTATTAAGATTAAGATATTTGAATTTGAATGTATATTTAAGTGATTAAGATGTTATTTTTAGATATGAATATTAAATAATTACGACTGTTTGTTTTAAAAATATTTGAATGTGTATAATCTATTTAGTTTTAAATATAATAAATCTACACTTCAAATAAAATATTTATATTTGGTGCTAGTGGTTAAGTAATGGTTGGTGTTAGTGGCTAGTAATGATGGTGATAGATTTGTAGCGATTGACACAATAGCGACGGTTGGTAATGGTGGTGATGACTGAAAAATGTGTGGTGGTTGACGATGATGTTGGTAATAGTTGGCAATAGTGCTAGTTATGATGGTGGTGACGATGGTGGGGGTAGTGGTGACTAGTTATGATGGTTGTGGTGACAATGGTGGTTAGCGATAATGATGGTGACAATGGTGGTTAGCGATAATGATGGTGACAATGGTGGTTAGCGATAATGATGGTGATTAATCGTTATGATGGTATGATTATGATGACAAAGATAATTAGTGGTGACGACCGGTAATTATGGACACAATGATGATATAAATTATCCATGCAAAAATATCACTCAACGATATTAATAATAAGATCTTTATTTTGAAATATTAATGATTAAGAATAACTGCTTAAATCTTAATGTAAACAAATGCAATTAGTAACCTAAAGTATGACCATTTAGATTCAAACCTCTATTAAGGGTAAACAAATAAGACTTTTAATCTTCAATTAATTAAATTATGCAATTTTAATCCCTTTTTCTTGTAGTATTCACAAATTTACCATAATTACTAATTTTCCCACAATTTAATCACTAATATCCTATTTAAATTTATATTATTATTCCGTATTTCATGATAATATAGTTATACAAATAGTTAAATATCACACATTTTCTACATAAATGTTTAAAAATACATATTTTAATTTATTTAAAGTTAAATATGTTGAGAAGTATATCACCAGGACCAAAACAAAATTTACCCATAACTGATATATATATATTACACACACAATTTTATTATTTATTTTTAAAAATAACCTTGGTGAATCAATAATTTGAGATGAATTTGGTGCCTCATAAATATAACTGTTCAATTCATTATAGTATGGATATAAGAAATAAGACCACAAATTAAAGTAATCTTCATTTATACATGAACTCACATACATGACATTTAAATTAGGGACTATCCATTTGTAGATTATATAATATATTTTTAATTACACAAAAAATATATTTAATATTGGAAATAATGATCAACTAATTTATGATTAAAATCAATTTAGATCTAAGCCAAATTCAATCAACTACTTCTTAGAATTTATACTATATTTAGGTCAAATTAATTGTATATATATGAATTAATTTTTTATTAGCGTGAGTTGTCCAATTATGACTTGTAATAAGGTTAGATTTCTATATTAATGATTGTACCAAACATCATAATACTTCCTTATGAATCCTAAATTTTCGTATTGCGCCGTATACGGATAGATAGTTTTCTTTTTCATTGATTCAATCAAAATATCTTTGGGCCAAAAATACTATGCATTTTTTCAGTGAAAATTTCAATGAGATTATTTGGTTGTGCCATCTTTATTTACAAATTTGGTAAAAAAGTTAGTAGCTTTAACTCAAATTTTGTATTTATATACTCCTATATTTTTTTAAAAAACACTTAATGTATATAAATAGTCTATACCATAACCTGTTCTAGCTTAAAATCTTGGATCTGTTGTTTTTTAAGATTCTCCTTCAATATTTAGTGCTAATTAATTATATTTATCTTTAAAATTAAATATAATTAGTGATAATTAAGCATGTGCCATGTGGATAATAATCGTGGGTTGTTTAAGTGATAGTTGAAAACCCAACATCCCATGTTTCCACACTTTTAAAAAGCGTTTAGTCACTTAATAAAAAAATTTAAAATAATTATACATCTTAAGTTTTTGGTAATTTAAATAATTTTGGTAAGTCATCTTTTATTATTTAATTTTGTCTATTATTGCAAGAAATACACCTATTTGTCAGGTGAAGAAAATAAATATCGAATCTAACTTAACCATCAATTTCCTTCCTCAAATATGAACACTAAAGGGCTGTTTGGTTGCCAAATATTATGGGGCTATAAATCACTATTTCAATCTCTAATATTGTATATAGGATATTTAACCAATCTAGAGATAATTACACTATAGTGCGGTTCATAAAGTTACATTACTTAGTTGTATTCTATAATGAAATTCTACCATTGATGATAATAAATTCTTATTAATTTTTCTTTCACAAACTCACATCAAAGATATCTTATTTTTGCTAACCTTCTACTATGAAAAATCGAATAAATCCAACTAGTCCACTTTCAATGGGACTGGATTTCTCTTTCAAAATTTATCTTTAATTATTTATCAAAAAAATTTAATCCCACCTTACTTCATAATGAAACATCACTATTACTAACAAGTAACAACAACATATTCTTATTAATTTTTCTCTCATAAATCCAACTGGGGAGTGTTGTTCAGACATTGCTAAAGTTCGGAAAGCTTCAGAGTTTGCAAGTTAAATTTTCACAAATAAGTTATGTTTCAAGTTAGTATTGTTAACAAAGATCAATTACATATATTGAGGAGTCTAAATATAAAATTTTGGGTTATTTTGTGTAGTTTTAAAGTGTTTTTGGATGAATTTGGTGCTTAGGTTCAAGAAAAATGACAAAGCAGTTCTTTTTTTGTATAATAGTGTATCTGATTGTATATTATTGTATATGAATGTACAATTATTTCTTATACTTTTGTATATACTATTTATTGGGTAAATAATATTGTATATCAAGTTTTCAACATTTTGCAAAAATAAAATATGAAAGCTTTATCTATTATTGCATACAAGATGTAAATTGTTGTATACCTAATTGAGTTTTGGGCTAAAGATTTGTTAGGTAAAATTTGGACTATATTTTTGCAATGTAAGTAAGGTATATATATATATAAATGTAATTTTTAATTGAGGGGTTAAGATGAACACCCTCCATCTCCCTAGATATCCGATCCTAGTGCATAAGGAAAGGAAAGAGGGAGTGGGTGATCTAAAACCAAAATTTAAAAAAAGATCTTGAAAATTTTCAACATGACTCGATATACACGTACAACGCACGCACGTGTCAAAAAATTTAAAATGTCAAAAGTCTACAATAATTAAAAAATAATTTGCAATAAAAAAAAATGTCAAAAGTCTACAATAATTTGTAATGGAAAAAACATAAAATAAGGTCTACAATAATTAAAAATGTCGAACGTCAAATATATTAAAGAAATTTAAATACTTTCTTTCAACAATTCCTCTTTAGAAAGAGGAAAAAACTCTTAAATGCAATAACATCAAATTGATCCAATTGCTCTTTCAAACTTTCCACAACAAATTTGAGCAGATTTCATTCAATTCAATTTGCTACTTATTAGTAATTTCCAATAACAAATTTTGGCAAATTTTATTTATGAAAACTTACCATGAGACTCCTATTTAAATGACCATCAAAACATTTTTATAGTATATTGTGCTTTCAAGTATTTTTCAAGTATACTTACTCCCCTCTCTCATTCAATAATTTCATATATGTTTAGTGAATAATGAGAACTATGCTCAATAATTATGTTTTTTTATTGCAAATTATAAAGTACAATTAAATTAATTTCTCTTTTTTTTTTTTTTACAGAAAAATGTCTTCATGTGCTTCATCTTCAAAGGGAAAGAGAAAGTTGAATGAGGTGAAAAAGCTAAGTGTGCTTATTGTGGCTGATGATGATATATCTCAAAATTCATATATATTATGTCTTCAAAATTTTGGAGTGGAGACATTAGGAGTAAGAAATGGATTTATGGCATTCAATATTCATGATAAAACACAAATGCGTTTTGATTTAATCCTAATGAGCTCAACTATGCCTATTATGGATGGTATCAAGGTAATTAATTCTTAACTAATTATAATTTATTCTTAATTTTATGTCTAATTGTTTACTCGAATGTTTGTTTTAATGATATGACATAACTCGATATACATGTGCATATTTTCTGAAAAATCCAAACAAACATAATGTTTGTCTATGCGAGAACTATATTTTTATTTTTTTGAACGTTTTTTTTTATTACTAGGCAACAAAAAAGCTTCGATCGATGGGGATTACTACGATGATTGTGGGAATAACAACTCCAGATGACAATGAAGAATATTGCAAAGAATTTATGAATGCTGGACTTGATGAATGCTATGAGAAGCCATTAACTAAGGAAATACTTCAGAGTCTTGTTGAGAAAATTTCCAACAAAGTTTAATATTATAGAAAAAATAAATCACCTTATTATAAGATAAGTTATATAATATAGTTCTTTAGTCATGTACTTGACCTATACAAGTATTATTTTCAAATTTGGTGAGTATTGAAGATGTACTGGTAGACATATGATTTTGATGCTATACAACTATTATTATGAACTAGAATATTTGTTTTTGTTGGTTATTCATTCAAAGTCTCATATCTATCTTGAGGTCTGACTAATTTGAAATAATCAGAAAGTTTATTTTGAGGGATACAATTTTTATTTTTTTATTTTTCACTCAGTGTTCAATTTCTATTTAGCGATCCAACTAATCTATAAAGCTAAAATATTTTTTTACTAAAGATGACTTCATTCTCTAGACTCAAATTCGAGTGTTAGAATACTTACTTTTAACATGTTGATTAGTAGTTTTAATATTTCAATAGGCTATGACATCATTTTGTGAAAATAGAGAACTCTTTTGTGATGATTTGTTTAGTCTAAATTACCAAAATAAAGAATAAAATGATCTTGTATCAATAATATAAAGGAAATAACTCACCTATTATAAGACTAAATATATACACAAGTACTACTTTCAAATTTGGTGAGTATCAAAGATGCAGTAGACATGATTATGAGTCTTGAAAAATGTGTTAGGTCTTTAAAAATAATATATGTTTAGCGAAATTGATACGAGTACGATAACATTTTCAAATGTTAGAGCAACATAGTTCAATATCACTTAAAATATGTTTATTCAAAGTTTTGTTTTATATGACATGACTCAACATACGTGTGCAACACACCTGCATGCAAAAATTACTATTAATAAATAAAAGAAGCTAGGTAGAAAACATAAATAACAACATTCAAATACTTATTTATTCAATATTAATTTGATAGTTAATTTAATCTTAAAAATAACATTATAACATTTCTCATCATACTGACTTCATCTTATACACCTCATGGAGGTCAATGATTTGCTTGATGTGAGATTCTTTATTTATGCGAGGTAATAGTACTTTGCAGAGGAGATTAACTGAAGATGATGTCGTTATCGCCACCACCAACGTCTCTTAATCTTTCCTCTGATAACTGTTTTAAAAAAGTATTGTTGTCACACTTCTAAATATTTCATTTTATTTTTTAGCTTTTCTTTTAGTTTTGCTTTGTTTTATAATGGGTTAGGTCTTTTTTAGGCCAGCCTATGTAGAGATTTGATTTGGAAATAAAAGACGCTCTAAGCTTCAATTTTATTTTTTTTTTGTAAAAAAGAGTTTAATAGTTACTTTGGTCAAGTCGTCGACATCGACTTATTTTGAGTACGTCCATGGGGAGGGAGGGGGAGGGGGTAAAATCAAAATTTTAAAAAGGCTTGAAAATATTTCAAATTTGACTTAATATACACATGCAACATATGTGTCAAAAACTAATTTATTATAAAATAAGATCACACAATTATTAGAAATGTCAAAACTTAATATATTCAAGAAATATTAATATTTTGCTTCAACAATGATTCTTTAAAAAGGGGAAAAATATCGACTCTTAAATACAATAACATCAAATTTATCTAGTTTATCTTTTTAACTTTCCAACAACAAATTTGAGCATTTTCATTTAATTCAATTTGCTATTATTAATTTTCCAATACCAAATTTTGAAAAAAATTATTAATGAAAACTTTCCATGAGGCTCATATTTGTCTTGAGGTTTGACTAACTTGATTTCACATCAGAAAGTCCATTTTGAAGGATTAAATTTTTTTATTCTTAATCGGTGTTTAGTCTAAGTTTTGAGATCCGACTTATCCGGATATTTGAAATATTCTTTACTAAAACCGATTCCATTTTATGAACTCCGATTTGAGATTTCAAAACTAGATTTATACTTAATTTTAACTGGTTGATTGTAGTTTTAATATGAAATTTTTACTTAAAACCAAAATTAGAAAAAAAGTCTTGAAATTTTTCGACATGATTCGATATACACATACAACGCACGTGCCAAAAAATTAATTTATAATGAAAAAAGGTCTACAATAATTAAAAATGTCAAAAGTCAAATATATTTAACAAATTTGAATACTTTCTTTCAACAATTCCTTTTTATAAAGTGGAAAAAAACTCTTAAATGCAATAACATCAAATTGATCCAATTGCTCTTTCAAACTTTCCACAACAAATTTGAGCATATTTCATTTAAATCAATTTGCTACTTAATATTAATTTTCAATAGCAAATTTTGGCAAATTTTATTTATGAAAACTTACCATGAGACTCCTATTTAAATGAGCATCAAATCATTTTTATAGTATGATGTGCTTTCAAGTATTCTTCAAAACTCTCTCATTCAATATTTACATAGATAATTAGAACTATGTTAAATATTATGTTTTTCTTATTGCAAATTATAAATTATAATTAAATTAATTTTTATTTTTCTTGCTTCAAGTGCTTCATCTTCAAAGGGTAAGAGAAAGCTGAATGAGGTGAAAAAATTAAGTGTACTTATTGCGGTTAATGATGATATATCTCAAAATTCATATATTTTATGTCTTCAAAATTTTGGAGCGGAGACATTAGGAGTAAGAAATGGATTTATGGCATTCAATATTCATGATAAAACACAAATGCGTTTTAATTTAATCCTAATGAGCTCAACTATGCCTATTATGGATGGTATTGAGGTAATTAATTCCTAACTAATTACAATTTAATCTTAATTTTATGTGTAATTGTTTACTCAAATTTTTATTTTTATGATATGACATGACTCGATATACACGTGTAACACACGTGCATATTTTTAAAAAAATTCAAACAAACATAACGTTTATTTATGTGTGAACTATGCTTTTATTTCATAGAATTTCTTTTTTTGATTACTAGGCAACAAAAAAGATTCGATCGATGGGGATTGCTAAGATGATTGTGGGAATAACAATTCCAGACGACAATGAAGAATATCGCAAAAACTTTATGGAAGTTGGGCTTGATGAATGTTAAGAGAAGCCATTAACAAAGTAGATACTTCAGAGCCTTGTTGAGAAAATTTTTAACAAAGTTTAGAAGAAAATCAAAGGATAAAGTTATATTATAGTTCTTATTATAGAAGAAATAATATTATTACAAGACTAAAGTTATATAATATAGTATATAGTACTTCTTTAGTTATGTACTTGACCTAGATATATAAATATTACTTTTAAATTTGATGAGTGTTAAAGATATACTAGTAGAACATATACATATATATGATGCTATATATCCCTATTATTATGAACTAGAATATTTCTTTTTGTTGGTTTCTCATCCGGAGTGTCATATTTATCCAGAGGTCTGACTAATTTGAAATCATCATTAATATATCATGCACTTGGTAAGAGCTTTGAATTGTTATATATGGTATAAAATCAAAATTTGTGGGGTTAAACCAACATATTTTATCTATAGTTGTGTTAAATTAATATACAACAAGTTTACATATAAAGATTCTGTTGAAGGCTATGAATATTCATTAGAGGAGAAATTTAAGAAGTGTACTAAAAAAATTATAGTGAGTAATATTTTTGTGGATTTGAGTTTTGATGGCAGTATAAAATCTTTTGAATTTCAATTCATCGAATTTATATTTATAAAAGAAAAAAATGATTTTATTTGAGGTTTCCTTTGCATCATCCAAACCACAAGATTTTTGGCTTAAAAAGATCGATCTTTGTTGCATGGAAAAAATAATCTATGTAAAAATATTAGCTCACAAGACTAGATTCAAGTATTTCAAGAGAGTGGATTTGAAGGCTTAGTAAGGATATAAATACTTTATTTATATTCTTACTAAGCCTTGTTTGATGTGAGATTCTTTGTTTATGCAAGGTAGCAGAACTTTGCAGAGGAGCCAGATTAGTTGAAGATGATGTTGTTGCCACCGCCACCAACGTCTCTTAATCTTCCCTCTGATAACTGTTTTAAAAAAGTGTTGTTGTCACACTTCTAGATATTTCATTTTATTTTTAGCTTTTCTTTTAGTTTTGCTTTGTTTTATTTCTTTTAATGGATTGGGTCTTTTTTAGGCCAACCTATGTAGAGATTTGATTTGGATATAAAAGACGCTCTAAGCCTCAATTTTTTTTTTTGTTAAAAAGAGTTTAATAATGACTTTGGTCAGATCGTAGACATCGAGTTATTTTGACTACGTCCATAGGAGAGGGAGGGATGGGTCTAAAACTAAAATTTTAAAAAAGCTTGAAAATATTTCAAACTTGGCTTGATATACACATACAACACACATGTCAAAAAATAATTAGTCGTAAAATAAGGTCTTACAATTATTAGAAATATCAAAACTTAATATATTCAAGAAATTTATATATTTTACTTCAACAAAGACTTTTATTAACGAGGAAAAAGAACTGTTAAATACAATAACATCAAATTTATCTAGTTTGTCGTTTCAACTTTCCAACAACAAATTTGAGCATATTTCAGTTGATTCGATTTGCTATTATTAATTTTCCAATAGAAAATTTTGAGAAATTTTATTAATGAAAACTTTTCACGAGGCTCATATTTGTCTTGAGGTTTGATCAACTTGAATTCGCCTCATAAAGTTCATTTTGAAGTATTAAACTTTTTTTTATTCTTAATCGGTGTTTAGTTTCAATTTTGAGATCCGACTAACCTGTAGAACTAAAATGTTCTTTACTAAATCAATTCCATTTTACGAGCTCCGATTTGAGATTTCAGTACTAGATTTATACTAAATTTTAACTCGTTGATTGTAGTTTTAATATGAAATTTTTACTTAAAAATCATGAAAATTTTCAACATGATTTGATATACACGTACAACGCACGTGCCAAAAAACTAATTTACAAATAAAATAAGTTCTACAGTAATTAACAAATATCAAAAGTCAATATATTCAAGAAATCAATATATTCAAGAAATTTTTGTATTTTCCTTCAAGAATATACCTCTTTAGAAAGAGGAAAAAACACTCTTATTTAATTGCTCTTTTCAACTTTCCACCACAAATTTGAGCATTACTCTATTTAATTCAATTTGCTATTATTAATCTTTCGATATAATTTTTTTGCAAATTTCATTCATGAATACTTACCATGAGACTCCTATTTAAATGAGTATCAAAATATTTTTCTTGTATAATGTGCTTTCAAATATATTTTTTTTCTCTCAAAAGGCAAAGAAAGGTATGATTAGAACTATGTTAAATAACAATATTTTTTTATTACAAATTATATAGTATAATTACATTAATTTTTATTTTTTTGACAGAAAAATGTCTTCAAGTGTTTCATCTTCAAAGGGTAAGAGAAAGTTGAATGAGGTGAAAAAACCAAGTCTACTTATTGTGGCTAATGATAATATATCTCAAAATTCATATATATTATGCCTTCAAAATTTTGGAGTGGAGACATTGGGAGTAATAAATGAATTTATGGCATTCAATATTCATGATAAAACACAAATTCGTTTTGATTTAATCCTAATGAGCTCAAATATGCCTATTATGGATGGTATCGAGGTAATTAATTCCTAACTAATTGCAATTTAATCTTAATTTTATGTGTAATTATTTACTTGAATGTTTGGTTTTATGTTATGCCATGACTTGATATACACGTGTAACACACGTGCATATTTTCTGAAAAATTCAAATCATAACGTTTTTATATGTGTGAATTGTATTTTTATTTTATTGAACTTTTTTTTTTGATTACTAGGCGACAAAAAAGCTTCGATCGATGGGGATTACTACGATGATTGTGGGAATAACAACTCCAAATGATAATGAAGAATATTGCAAAAAATTTATGGATGTTGGGCTTGATGAATGCTATGAGAAGCCATTAACAAAGGAGATACTTCAGAGTCTTGTTGAGAAACTTTCCAACAAAGTTTAATATTATAGAAGAAATAAATCATCTTATTATAAGATAAGTTGTATAATATAGTTCTTTAGTCATGTACTTGACCTATACAAGCATTACTTTCAAATTTGGTGATTATTAAAGATGTACTAGTAGACATATGATTATGATGCTATATATCCCTATTATGATGAACTAGAATACTTCTTTTTCCATTAGTTTCTCATTCGGAGCCTAATACCTATTTTGAGTTGTGACTAATATGAATTCGCCAAAAATTTATTTTGAAGGATAAATTTTTTGTTTTCTTATTTTTCATTTAGTGTTTGATTTCCATTTGAGATTCGGCAAATCTACAGAGCTAAAATGTTTTTTTACTAAAGAAAACTTCATTTTTCAGACTCGAATTCGAGTATTAAAATACATAATTTTAACATGTGGATAGGTAGTTTTAATATATATTTCAATAAGTTATGATATCACTTCATGAAAAGAGAGGACTCTTTGTGATGATCTGTTTAGTTTAAATTACCAAAATAAAGAATAAAGTGATATTGTGTTAATAATATAAAAGAAAATCACCTTAATTATTATAAAACTAAATCTATATATTTCAAGAGAGTGAAATCTAAGGCTTAGTAAGAATATAAATACTTTACTTGGAAGATAAATTTGGAATAACGTCATCTTATACAGCTTAACGACTTGTTTGATGTGAAGTTCTTTATTTATGCAAGGTAGCAGAGCTTTGCGGAGAAGTCAAATTAGCTGAAGATGATGTCGTCGTCATCGCCGCCGACGTTTCTTCATCTTCCCTCTTTTAGAAAAGTTTTGTTGTTCACATTTCTAGATATTTCATTTTATTTTTTAGCCTTTCTTTTTGTTTTGNGTTTTATAGTTTCTTTAGTTAGGTCGTCGACATCGACTTATTTTTAATACATCCATGGGGAGGGAAGTGGGTGAAATCAAAATTTAAAAAAGGCTTGAATATATTTCAAACTTGGCTTACTATACAGGTGCAACACGCGTGTTAAAAACTAATTTATCGTAAAATAAGGTTTTACAATTATTAGAAATGTCAAAATTTAATATATTCAAGAAATTTAAATATTTTACTTCAACAATGACTTTTATTAACGTGGAAAAAGAACTGTTAAATACAATAACATCAAATTTATCTAGTTTGCCTTTTCAACTTTCCAACAACAAATTTGAGCATATTTCATTTGATTCGATTTGCAATTATTAATTTTCCAATAGAAATTTTTGGGAAATTTTATTATTGAAAACTTTTCATGAGGGTCATATTTGTCTTGAGGTTTGATCAACTTGAATTCGCCTCATAAAGTTCATTTTGAAGTATTAAACTTTTTTTTTATTCTTAATCGGTGTTTAATTTCAATTTTGAGATATGACTAACCTGGAGAACTAAAATGTTCTCTACTAAATCAATTCCATTTTACGAGCTTCAATTTGAGATTTCAGTACTAGACTTATACTAAATTTTAACTCGTTGATTGTAGTTTTAATATGGAATTTTTACTTAAAAATCATGAAAATTTTCAACATGATTCGATATACACGTACAACGCACGTGCCAAAAAACTAATTTACAATAAAAT
Source organism: Solanum stenotomum (assembly GCF_019186545.1). Lineage (NCBI taxonomy): Eukaryota > Viridiplantae > Streptophyta > Magnoliopsida > Solanales > Solanaceae > Solanum > Solanum stenotomum. Next base: position 3,004,928 of record NC_064292.1, read on the forward strand.
AAGTTCTACAGTAATTAAAAAATATCAAAAGTCAATATATTCAAGAAATTTTTGTATTTTCCTTCACGAATATACCTCTTTAGAAAGAGGAAAAAACACTCTTATTAAATTGCTCTTTTCAACTTTCCACAACAAATTTGAGCATTACTCTATTTAATTCAATTTACTATTATTAATCTTTCAATAGATTTTTTTTTGCAAATTTCATTCACGAATACTTACCATGAGACTCCTATTTAAATGAGCATCAAAATATTTTTATTGTATAATATGCTTTCAAATATTTTTTTCTCTCTCAAAAGACAAAGAAAGGTATGATTAGAACTATGGTAAATAACAATATTTTTTTATTACAAATTATATAGTATAATTACATTAATTTTTATTTTTTTGACAGAAAAATGTCTTTAAGTGCTTCATCTTCAAAGGGTAAGAGAAAGTTGAATGAGGTGAAAAAACTAAGTCTACTTATTGTGGTTAATGATAATATATCTCAAAATTCATATATATTATGCCTTCAAAATTTTGGAGTGGAGACATTGGGAATAAGAAATGGATTTATGTCATTCAATATTCATGATAAAACACAAATGCATTTTGATTTAATCCTAATGAGCTCAAATATGCCTATTATGGATGATATCGAGGTAATTAATTTCTAACTAATTACAATTTAATATTAATTTTATGTGTAGTTGTTTACTCGAATGTTTGTTTTTATGATATGCCATGACTTGATATACACGTGTAACACACGTGCATATTTTCTGAAAAATTCAAATAACATAATGTTTATCTATGTGTGAATTGTATTTTTATTTTGTTGAATGTTTTTTTTTCGATTACTGGGCGACAAAAAAGCTTCGAACGATGGGGATTACTATGATGATTGTGGGAATAACAACTCCAGATGATAATGAAGAATATCACAAAAAAATTATGGAAGCTGGCTTGATGAATGCTATGAGAAGCCATTAACAAAGGAGATACTTCAGAGTCTTGTTGAGAAAATTTCCAACAGAGTTTAATATTATAGAAGAAATAAATCATGTTATTATAAGATGTAGAATATAGTTCTTTAGTCATGTACTTGACCTATACAAGTATTACTTTCAAATTTGGTGATTATTAAAGATGTACTAGTAGACATCTGATTATGATGCTATATATCCCTATTATTATGAGCTAGAATACCTCTTTTTCCATTAGTTTCTCATTCGGAGCCTGATACCTATTTTGAGTTGTGACTAATATGAATTCGCCAAAAAGTTTATTTTGAAGGATAAATTTTTTGTTTTCTTATTTTTCATTCAGTGTTTGATTTCCATTTGAGATTCGGCAAATCTACAGAGCTAAAATGTTTTTTTACTAAAGAAAACTTCAGTTTTCAGACTCGAATTCGAGTATTAAAATACTTACTTTTAACATGTGGCTAGGTAGTTTTAATATTTCAATAGGGTATGATATCACTTTATGAAAAGAGAGGACTCTTTGTGATGATCTGTTTAGTTTAAATTACCAAAATAAAGAATAAAGTGATATTGTGTTAATAATATAAAAGTAATAAATCACCTTAATTATTATATGACTAAATCTATATATTTCAAGAGAGTGAAATTAAAGGCTTAGTAAGAATATAAATACTTTACTTGGAAGATAAATTTGGAATAACGTCATCTTATAGAGCTTAATGACTTGTTTGATGTGAAATTCTTTATTTATGCAAGGTAGTAGAACTTTGCGGAGGAGTCAAATTAGTTGAAGATGACATCGTCGTCGTCGCCGCCGACGTCTTTTCATCTGCCCTCTTTTAGAAAAGTTTTGTTGTTCACACTTCTAGATATTTCATTTTATTTTTTAGCCTTTCTTTTAGTTTTGCTTCGTTTTATTTTATTTAATGGGTTGAGTCTTTTTTAGGCCAATCTATGTAAAGATTTGATTTAGAAATAAAAAAAGCTCTAAGCCTCAAACTTTTGTTATTTTTTTTTTTGTAAAAAAAAGTTTTATAGTTTCTTTAGTCAGGTCGTCGACATCGACTTATTTTTAGTACATTCATGGGGAGGAAAGTGGGTGAAATCAAACTTTTAAAAAGGCTTGAATATATTTCAAACTTGGCTTACTATACAGGTGCAACACGCGTGTCAAAAACTAATTTATCGTCAAATAAGGTCTTACAATTATTAGAAATGTCAAAACTTAATATATTCAAGAAATTTAAATATTTTACTTTAACAATGCCTTTTATTAAAGAGGGAAAAAAATTTGTTAAAATACAATAACATCAAATTTATCTAGTTTGTCTTTTTAACTTTCCAACAACAAATTTGAACATATTTCATTTGATTCGATTTGCTATTATTAATTTCCCAATAGAAAATTTTATTAATGAAAACTTTTCATGAGGCTCATATTAGTCTTGAGGTTTGATCAACTTGAATTTGCCTCAGAAAGTTCATTTTGAAGGATTAATTTTTTTTTATTCTTAATCGGTGTTTAGTTTCAATTTTGAGATCCGACTAACTTGGTGAACTAAAATGTTCTTTACTAAATCAATTCCATTTTACGAGCTCCGATTTAAGTTTCAGTACTAGATTTATACTAAATTTTAACTCGTTGATTGTAGTTTTAATATTGAATTTTTACTTAAAAATCGTGAAAGTTTTCAACATGATTCGATATACACGTACAACGCATGTGCCAAAAAACTAATTTACAATAAAATATGTTCTACAATAATTAAAAAATTTCAAAAGTCAATATATTCAAGAAATATTTATATTTTCCTTCAAGAATATATCTCTTTAGAAAGAGGAAAAAGCACTCTTATTTAATTGCTCTTTTCAACTTTCCACAACAACTATGAGCATTACTTCATTTAATTCAATTTGCTATTATTAATCTTTCAATAGCATATTTTTGCAAATTTCATTCATGAATACTTACCATGAGACTCCTATTTAAATGAACATCAAAACATTTTTATAGTATAATGTGCTTCAAATATATTTTTTTCTCTCAAAAGACAACGAAAGGTATGAGTAGAACTATGCTCAATAATTATGTTTTTTTATTGCATATAAGTACAATTAAATTAATTTTTTTTTTCTTTCAGAAAAATGTCTTCAAGTGTTCCTTCTTCAAAGGGTAAGAGAAAGTTGAATGAAGTGAAAAAACAAAGTATACTTATTGTGGCTACTTATGATGTATATCAAAATTCATATATATTATGTCTTCAAAATTTTGGAATGGAGACATTAGGAGTAAGAAATGGATTTATGGCATTCAATATTCATGATAAAACACAAATGCGTTTTTGATTTATTCCTAATGAGTTCAACTATGCCTGTTATGGATGGTATCAAAGTAAATAATTGCTAACTAATTACAATTTAATCTTAATTTTATGTCTAATTATTTACTCGAATGTTTGTTTTATTGATATGACATGACTCGATATACACGTGTAACACACGTGCATATTTTTTGAAAAAAATTTAAACAATATAACGTTTATCTATGTATGAAATGTGTTTTTATTTTATTGAATGTTTTTTTTTTCAATTACTAGGCAATAAAAAAGCTTCGATCGATGGAGATTACTACGATAATTGTGAGAATAACAATTCCAGATGATAATGAAGAGTATCACAAAAAATAAAGTTGGGCTTGATGAATGCTATGAGAATCCATTAACAAAGGAAACACTTCAAAGTCTTGTTGAGAAAATTTCTAACAAAGTTTAATATTATAGAAGAAATAAATCATCTTATTGTAATATAAGTTATATAATATAGTTCTTTAGTCATGTACTTGACCTATATAAAATGTATTAGTACACATATGATTATGATCCTATATATCTCTATTATTATGAACTAGAATGTTGGTTTCTCATTCAGAGTCGCATATCTATCTTGTGGTCTGACTAATTTGAAATCATTAGAAAATTTATTTTGAGGGATAAAGTTTTTGCTTTCTTATGTTTCATTCGGTGTTCAATTTCCATTCTGAAGTTTGGTTAATCTGCAAAGCTAAAATATTCTTTACTGAAAATGACTTCATTCTCCGGATTCAAATTCCAAATTCGAGTTTTAGAATACTTACTTTTAACATGTTGATTAGTAGTTTTAATATTTCAATAGGGTATGGCATCCCTTCATGGGAACAGAGAACTCTTTGTAATGATTTGTTTAGTTTAAATTACCAAAATAAAGAATAAAGTGATCTTGTATCAATGATATGAATAAATAAATCACCTTATTATAAGACTAAAACAATGTAATATATAGATAGCTCTTTAGTGGTGTACTTATCACTTATACACATAATAATTTATGCAAGAAAATTAGCTAACAAGACTGGATTCAAGTATTTCAAGATAGTGGAATTAAAGGCTTAGTAAGAATATAAATACATTACTTGGAAGATGAATTTGAAATAACGCCATATCATAAAAAACTTACCGACTTGTTTGATGTGAGATTCTTTGTTTATGCAAGTTAACAGAACTTTGTGGAGGAGTCTGATTAGCTGAAGATGGCATCGTTGCTGCCGCCACTGATGTCTCTTCATCTTCCCTCTGATAATTGTTTTAGAAAAGTGTTATTGTTCTTGCTTTGTTTTATTTCTTTTAATTTTGCTTTGTTTTATTTCTTTTAATGAGTTAGGTCTTTTTTAGGCTAGCCTATGTAGAGATTTGATTTGAAATAAAAGACGTTCTAAGCCTCAAATTTTTGTATTTTTTTTAAAAAAAGAGTTTAATAGTTCTTTGGTCAGGTCGCCGACATTGACTTATTTTGAATACGTCCATGGAGGGCGGGGGTTAAAATCGAAATCTTAAAAAGACCTGAAAATATTTCAACATAACTTAATATATACGGACTATGCACGTGTCAAGCAGTTAATTTATTGTAAAATAAGATCTTACCATTATTAGAATTGTCAAATTCAATATATTCAAGAAATTTAAATATTTTGCTTCAACAACACCTCTTTAGAAAGAGGAAAAAGAACTCTTAAATACATTATCAAATTTATCTAGTTTCTCTGTTCAACTTTCCAACAAAAAATTGGGCATATTTCATTTAATTCGTTTTGCTATTGTTAATTTTCCAATAGCACATTTTGGGAAATTTCATTAATGAAAACTTTTCATGAGGCTCATATTTGTCTTAAGGTTTGACTAATTTGAATTCGGTCAGAAAGTTCATTTTAAAGAATTGAATTTTTTTGGATTCTTAATTGATGTTTAGTCTCAAGTTTTGAGATTCGACTAATCTGAAGAACTAAAATATTACACACAAGAGAGATATTGAGTATATAAATAGACCTTACTAACTAATGACGCGTTTTGAAGCCATGCAAGCCTATGTCCAAAGCGGACAATATCACTATAGGCCATCCTCTTCAAAAACCAACCATATCCCTCGACTATTATAAAATAATGATAAAAGAAAACTTAGAAACTACGTTGATTTTTGGATCGATTTTATTTGTCGATTTTTACATTGTTTTTAGTAGTATCATGAAAAGAGAGAACTCTTTGTGATGATTTTTTAATTTAAATTNTCAAAAACTAATTTATCGTCAAATAAGGTCTTACAATTATTAGAAATGTCAAAACTTAATATATTCAAGAAATTTAAATATTTTGCTTCAACAATGCCATTTATTAAAGAGGAAAAAAAAATTGTTAAAATACAATAACATCAAATTTATCTAGTTTGTCTTTTTAACTTTCCAACAACAAATTTGAACATATTTCATTTGATTCCATTTGCTATTATTAATTTTCCAATAGAAAATTTTATTAATGAAAACTTTTCATGAGGCTCATATTTGTCTTGAGGTTTGATCAACTTGAATTTGCCTCAAAAAATTCATTTTGAAGGATTATTTTTTTTTATTCTTAATCGGTGTTTAGTTTCAGTTTTGAGATCCGACTAACCTGGAGAACTAAAATGTTCTTTACTAAATCAATTCCATTTTACGAGCTCCGATTTGAGATTTCAGTACTAGATTTATACTAAATTTTAACTCGTTGATTGTAGTTTTAATATGAATTTTTTACTTAAAAATCTTGAAAATTTTCAACATGATTCGATATACACGTACAACGCACGTACCAAAAAACTAATTCACAATAAAATAAGTTCTACAGTAATTAAAAAATATCAAAAGTCAATATATTCAAGAAATATTTATATTTTCCTTCAAGAATATATCTCTTTAGAAAGAGAAAAAAGCACTCTTATTTAATTGCTCTTTCCAACTTTCCACAACAAATAAGAGCATTACTTCATTTAATTCAATTTGCTATTATTAATCTTTCAATAGCATATTTTTGCAAATTTCATTTATGAATACTTACCATGAGACTCCTATTTAAATGATTATCAAAACATTTTTATAGTATAATGTGCTTTCAAATATATTTTTTTTCTCTCAAAAGACAACGAAAGGTATGATTAGAACTATGCTCAATAATTATGTTTTTTATTGCATATAAGTACAATTAAATCAATTTATTTTTTCTTTCAGAAAAATGTCTTCAAGTGCTCCTTCTTCAAAGGGTAAGAGAAAGTTGAATGAATTAAAAAAACAAAGTATACTTATTGTGGCTACTTATGATATATATCAAAATTCATATATATTATGTCTTCAAAATTTTGGAGTGGAGACCTTAGGAGTAAGAAATGGATTTATGGCATTCAATATGCATGATAAAACACAAATGCGTTTTGATTTAATCCTAATGAGTTCAACTATACCTGTTATGGATGGTATCAAAGTAATTAATTGCTAACTAATTACAATTTAATCTTAATTTTATGTCTAATTATTTACTCGAATGTTTGTTTTAATGATATGACATGACTCGATATACACGTGTAACACACGTGCATATTTTTTGAAAAAAATTTAAACAATATAACGTTTATCTATGTATGAAATGTGTTTTTATTTTATTGAATGTTTTTTTTTTCAATTACTAGGCAATAAAAAAGCTTCGATCGATGGAGATTACTACGATAATTGTGAGAATAACAATTCCAGATGATAATGAAGAGTATCACAAAAAATAAAGTTGGGCTTGATGAATGCTATGAGAATCCATTAACAAAGGAAACACTTCAAAGTCTTGTTGAGAAAATTTCTAACAAAGTTTAATATTATAGAAGAAATAAATCATCTTATTGTAATATAAGTTATATAATATAGTTCTTTAGTCATGTACTTGACCTATATAAAATGTATTAGTACACATATGATTATGATCCTATATATCTCTATTATTATGAACTAGAATGTTGGTTTCTCATTCAGAGTCGCATATCTATCTTGTGGTCTGACTAATTTGAAATCATTAGAAAATTTATTTTGAGGGATAAAGTTTTTGCTTTCTTATGTTTCATTCGGTGTTCAATTTCCATTCTGAAGTTTGGTTAATCTGCAAAGCTAAAATATTCTTTACTGAAAATGACTTCATTCTCCGGATTCAAATTCCAAATTCGAGTTTTAGAATACTTACTTTTAACATGTTGATTAGTAGTTTTAATATTTCAATAGGGTATGACATCCCTTCATGGGAAGAGAGAACTCTTTGTAGTGATTTGTTTAATTTAAATTATCAAAATAAAGAATAAAGTGATCTTGTATCAATGATATGAATAAATAAGTCACCTTATTATATGACTAAAACAATGTAATATATAGATAGCTCTTTAGTGGTGTACTTGATCCCTTATACACATAATAATTTATGCAAGAAAATTAGCTAACAAGATTAGATTCAAGTATTTCAAGATAGTGAAATTAAAGGCTTAGTAAGAATATAAATACATTACTTGAAAGATGAATTTGAAATAACGCCATCTCATAAAAAACTTATCGACTTGTTTGATGTGAGATTCTTTGTTTATGCGAGGTAGAAGAACTTTGTGGACGAGTCTGATTAGCTGAAGATGACGTCGTTGCCGCCGCCACCGATGTCTCTTCATCTTCCCTCTGATAATTGTTTTAGAAAAGTGTTATTGTTCACACTTCTAGGTATTTCATTTTATTTTTTAATTTTTCTGTTAATTTTGCTTTGTTTTATTTCTTTTAATGAGTTGGGTCTTTTTTAGGATAGCCTATGTAGAGATTTGATTTGAAATAAAAGACGTTCTAAGCCTCAAACTTTTTTATTTTATTTAAAAAAGAGTTTAATAGATCCCTGGTCAGGTCGCCGACATTGACTTATTTTGAATACGTCCATGGAGGGCGGGGGCTAAAATGGAAATCTTAAAAAGACCTGAAAATATTTCAACATAACTTAATATATACGGACTATACACGTGTCAAGCAGTTAATTTATTGTAAAATAAGATCTTGCCATTATTAGAATTGTCAAATTCAATATATTCAAGAAATTTAAATATTTTGCCTCAACAACACCTCTTTAGAAAGAGGAAAAAGAACTCCTAAATACAATATCAAATTTATCTAGTTTCTCTGTTCAACTTTCCAACGAAAAATTGGGCATATTTCATTTAATTCGTTTTGCTATTATTAATTTTCCAATAGCACATTTTGGGAAATTTCATTAATGAAAACTTTTGATGAGGCTCATATTTGTCTTAAGGTTTGACTAATTTGAATTCGGTCAGAAAGTTCATTTTAAAGAATTGAATTTTTTTGGATTCTTAATTGATGTTTAGTCTCAAGTTTTGAGATTCGACTAATCTGAAGAACTAAAATATTACACACAAGAGAGATATTGAGTATATAAATAGACCTTACTAACTAATGACGCGTTTTGAAGCCATGCAAGCCTATGTCCAAAGCGGACAATATCACTATAGGCCATCCTCTTCAAAAACCAACCATATCCCTCGACTATTATAAAATAATGATAAAAGAAAACTTAGAAACTACGTTGATTTTTGGATCGATTTTATTTGTCGATTTTTACATTGTTTTTAGTAGTATCATGAAAAGAGAGAACTCTTTGTGATGATTTTTTAATTTAAATTACCAAAATAACGAAGAAATGATCTTGTATCAATAATATAGAAGAAATAAATTACCTCATAATTATAAGATTAAAATTATCTAGTAAGTTATGCTTTTTATGAAGAGGTCTAATTTAATTAAAGATAATTTTATAGTTCACCATATAATTATTTACATCGAGCAGTAATTTGTATTTTATTTTTAATTTTATGCACAATTGTTTATTCCATATTTTCTTAATAATATTAATATTATTTTAGAAAGTTATATGACATGACTCGACATATGCGTGCAATACACTGAAGAAATTATAGATTAAAACATTTAAATACTTGTTTATTCAAGATTAATTTGAAGAAGGGACCTTTTCAAAGGCTCAATAAGCTGGTTGAAGATGATATGCAAATTAATTTTGATTAAAGATAATTAATTTTTAATCGACCATTTAAAGATAATTAATTTTAATCAAGAAAATTTGTAATCAAGATAACTAATTCTCAATATAATTAAGATTTTGTTAGGAACTACTCTGATCCTATGTATGTTGGAGTTACAAGGCAACATGTAATGTTCTTTTCATTTCGACATAACTCGATATACACATGCATGAAAAGGAGGGGGAGGGGGAGCTAAAACCAAAATTAGAAAAGAGGTCTTGAAATTTTTAAAGATGACTTGTTATACACGTACAACACGTATCAAAAACATAGTTTTCAATGTCAAAACTCAATATATTCAAGAAATTTAAATATTTTCCTGCAACATAAAGAGGAAAAGAACTCTTAAATGCAATAACATCAAATATATCTGCCAATTTCTCTTTTTCAACTTCCCAACACAAATTTTGGTATATTTCATATTATTCAATTTGCTATTATTAATTTTCCAATAGCAAATTTTGACAAATTTTATTTGTGAAAACTTACCACGAGACTCCTATTTAAATAAGAATCAAAACATTTTTCTAGTATAATGTGCTTTCAAGTAGTTTTTTCCTCAAAAGGCAACGAAAGATATAATTAGAACTATATATGCTCAATAATTATGCCTATTATGAATGGTATCTAGGTAATTAATTTCTAACTAATCACAATTTAATCTTAGTTTTATTTGTAATTGCTTACTCGAATGTTTGTTTTAATGATATGACATGAATGGATATACACGTGTAACACACGTGCATATTTTCTAAAAATCCAAATAACTGGTTGATTGTAATTTTAATATGGAATTTTTACTTAAAAGTCTTGAAAATTTTCAACATGATTCAATATACATATACAACGCATGTGTCAAACAACTAATTTACAATAAAATAAGGTCTACAATAATTAAAAAAATGTCAAAAGTCAATATATTCAAGAAACTTTTATATTTTCTTCAAGAATATATTATCCCTCTTTAGAAAGAGGAAAAAACACTCTTATCCAATTGCTCTTTCCAACTTTCCACAACAAATTTGAGCATTACTTCATTTAATTTAATTTTTATTATTAATCTTTCAATAGCAAATTTTGACAAATTTCATTTATGAAAACTTACCACGAGACTCTTAATTAAATGAGCATCAAAACATTTTTCTAGTATAATGTGTTTTCAAGTATTTTTTTCCTCAAAAGACAAAGAAAGATATAATTAGAACTATGCTCAATAATTATGTTTTTTTTATTGCAAATTATAAAAGTATAATTAAATTATTATTATTTTTTCTTCAGAAAATGTCTTCTAGTGACGCTTCTTCTTCAAAAGGTCAGAGAAAGTTTAATGAGGTTAAAAAGCCAAGTGTACTTATTGTGGCTAGTGATGATATATCTCAAAATTCATATATATATTATGTCTTAAAAAGTTTATAGTGGAGACATTGGAAATAAGAAATGGATTTATGGCATTCAATAGTCATGATAAAACACAAATGCGTTTTGATTTAATCCTAATGAGCTCAAATATGCCTATTATGGATGGTATCGAGGTAATTAATTCCTAACTAATTACAATTTAATCATAATTTTATGTGTAATTGTTTACTCAAATGTTTGTTTTTATGATATGACATGACTTGATTTACATGTGTAACACACGTGCATATTTTCTGAAAAATTCAAATAACATAACATTTATCTATGTGTGAATTGTATTTTTATTTTATTGAACGTTTTTTTTTTTCGATTACTAGGCAACGAAAAATCTCCGATCGATGGGGATTACTACGATGATTGTGGGAATAACAACTCCAGATGACAATGAAAAATATCTCAAAAAATTTATGGAAGCCATTAACAAAGGAGATACTTCAGAGTCTTATTGAGAAAATTTCTAACAAAATTTAGAAGAAAATAAAAGGATAAATATATAGTATAATTCTTATTATAGAAGAAATAAATCACCTTATTACAAAACGAAAGTTATATAATATAATACTTCTTTAGTTATGTACTTGACCTATACAAATATTACTTTCAAATTTGGTGAGTGTTAAAGATGTACTAGTAGAACATATAAATATATGATTATGATGATATATATCCCTATTATTATGAACTAGAATACTTCTTTTTGTTGGTTTCTCATTTAGAGTGCCATATCTATCTTGAGATCTGACTAATTTGAAATAGTGATTAATATATCATGCACCTAATAAGAGCTTTGAGTTGTTATATATGGTATACAATTAGAATTTGTGGGGGTTAAAATAACATATTTTATCTATAGTTGTGTTAAATTCATATACAACAAGTTTACATAGAAAAATACTGTTGAATATTATGAATATCCATTAGAGTAGAAAGTTAAAGAAGGTTACTAAGAAAATTAGTATGAGTAATCATCTTGTAGATTTGGATTTTAATCGTAGTATAAAATCTTTTGAATTTCAATCCATCGAATTCAAATTTATAAAAGAAAAATTGATTTTATTTCAGGTTTTCTTTGCATCATCCAAACAACAAGATTTTTGGCTTAAAAAGATTGATCTTTGCTGCATGCAAACAATAATCTGGGCAAGAAAATTAGCTCACAAAACTAGAAGCAAGTATTTCAAGAGAGTGGAATTGAAGGTTTAGTTAGGATATAAATACATTATTTGGAAGATGAATTTGAAATAACGTCACCTCACAGAGCTTAACGACATGCTTGATGTGAGATTCTTTGTTTATGCGAGGTAGCAAGACTTTGCAGTTGGAGTCAGATTAGCTGAAGATGACATCGTTGCCGCCGCCACCGACGTCTCTTAATCTTCCCTCTTATAACTGTTTTAGAAAAGTGCTGTTGTTGACACTTCTAGATATTTTATTTTTTAAAACTTTTCTTTTAGTTTTTCTTTGTTTTATTTCTTTTAAAAGGTTGGGTCTTTTTTAGGCCAATGTATGTAGAAATTCGATTTGAAAATAAAGACGCTCTAAGCCTCAAACTTTTTTCTTTTGTAAAAAAAAAAGTTTAATAGTTACTTCGGTTAGGACGTCGACATTGACTTATTTTGAGTATGTCCATGGGGAGTGGGGAGAGAGGAGGGAGGAGGGAGGGGATACAATCAAAATTTTAAAAAGGCTTGAAAATATTTCAAACGTGACTTAATATACACATGCAACACACGTATCAAAAACTAATTAATCGTAAAATAGGGTCTTACAATTATTAGAAATGTCAAAACTTAATATATTCAAGAAATTTAAATATTTCGCTTCAACAATGCTTCTTTAGAAAGAGAAAAAAGATCATCTCTTAAATACAATACCAATAAATTTATCTAGTTTATCTTCTCAACTTTCCAACAACAAATTTGAGCATATTTCATTTAATTCGATTTGCTATTATTAATTTTCCAATAGCAAATTTTGGGAAATTTTATTTTTAAAAACTTTTCAAGAGGCCCATATTTATCTTGAGGTTTGACTAACTTGATTTCACGTGCGAAAATTCATTTTGAAGGATTAAACTTTTTTTATTCTTAATCGGTGTTAAGTCTCAGTTTTGAGATCCAACTAATCCGGGGAACTAAAATGTTCTTTACTAAAACAGGTTTCATTTTCTGAGCCCCGATTTGAGATTTCAACACTAGATTTATACTTAACTTTGACTGGTTGATTGTAGTTTTAATATGAAATTTTTACTTAAAACCAAAATTTAAAAAAAAGTCTTGAAATTTTTCAACATGATTCAATATACACGTACACCGCACGTGACAAAAACTAATTTACAATAANTTAGTTTTTCTTTGTTTTATTTCTTTTAAAAGGTTGGGTCTTTTTTAGGCCAACCTATGTAGAAATTTGATTTGAAAATAAAAGACGCTCTAAGCCTCAAACTTTTTTCTTTTGTAAAAAAAAAGTTTAATAGTTACTTCAGTTAGGACGTCAACACTGACTTATTTTGAGTATGTCCATGGGGAGTGGGGAGGGAGGAGGGAGGGGGGGGGGGGATACAATCAAAATTTTAAAAAGGCTTGAAAATATTTCAAACATGACTTAATATACACATGCAACACACGTATATAAAACTAATTAATCGTAAAATAGGGTCTTACAATTATTAGAAATGTCAAAACTTAATATATTCAAGAAATTTAAATATTTTGCTTCAACAATGCTTCTTTAGAAAGAGGAAAAATATCAACTCTTAAATACAATAACAATAAATTTATCTAGTTTATCTTCTCAACTTTCCAACAACAAATTTGAGCATATTTCATTTAATTCGATTTGCTATTATTAATTTTCCAATAGCAAATTTTGGGAAATTTTATTTATAAAAACTTTTCAAGAGGCCCATATTTATCTTGAGGTTTGACTAAACTTGATTTCACGTGCGAAAATTCATTTTGAAGGATTAAACTTTTTTTTATTTTTAATCGGTGTTAAGTCTCAGTTTTGAGATCCAACTAATCTGGGGAACTAAAATGTTCTTTATTAAAACATTTTTCCTTTTCCGAGCCCCGATTTGAGATTTCAACACTAGATTTATACTTAACTTTGACTGGTTGATTGTAGTTTTAATATGAAATTTTTACTTAAAACCAAAATTTAAAAAAAAGTCTTGAAATTTTTCAACATGATTCAATATACACGTACACCGCACGTGACAAAAACTAATTTACAATAAAATAGGGTCTACAATAATTAAAAAATGTCAAAAGTCAATATATTCAAGAAATTTAAATATTTTCCTTCAAGAATATACCTCTTTAGAAAGAGGTAAAAACACTCCTAGCCAATTTCTCTTTCCCACTGAACAAACTTGGTTGATGAACATAGTTTATGCGCTGCTACTGTAGCGGTTTGTCGAGCATTTGACAAACTCACACCATCCATTTCAAATAGGATTTGTCCCCTGGACACACGAGCAATCCAAGTTTTCACAACAAATTTGAGCATTACTTCATTTATGAAAACTTANTGATGAACATAGTTTATGCACCGCTAATGTAGCGGCTTGTCGAGCATTTGACAAACTCACACCATCCATTTCAAATAGGATTTGTCCCCTGGACACACTAGCAATCCAAGTTTTCACAATAAATTTAAGCATTACTTCATTTATGAAAACTTACCATGAGACTCCTATTTAAATGGCATTCAATATTCATGATAAAACACAAATGTGTTTTGATTTAATCCTAATGAGCACAATTATGCCTATTATGGATGGTGTCGAGGTAATTAATTCCTAACTAATTACAATTTAATCTTAATTTTATGTGTAATTGTTTATTCGAATATTTGTTTTAATGATATGACATGATTCGATATACATGTGTAACACACGTGCATATTTTCTGAAAAATCCAAACAATATAACGTTTATCTATGTGTGAAATGTGTTTTTAGTTTATTGAACGTTTTTTTATTACTAGGCAACAAAAAAGCTTCAATTGATGGGGATTACTATGATGATTGTGGAAATAACAATTCCAGATAACAATGAAGAATATCACAAAGAATGTGTGGAAGTTGGGCTTGATGAATGCTATGAGAAGCCATTAGCAAAAGAGATACTTCAGAGCCTTGTTGAGAAAATTTCTAACAAAGTTTAGAAGAAAATCAAAGGATAAAGTTATATTGTAGTTCTTATTATAGAAGAAATAAATCACCTTATTACATGACTAAAGTTATATAATATAGTACTTCTTTAGCTCTATACTTGACCTATATATACAAATATTACTTTCAAATTTGGTGAGTGTTAATTAGATGTACTTGTGGAATATATACATATATGATTATGATGCTATATATCCCTATTATTATGAACTAGAATACTTCTTTTGGTTGGTTTCTCATTTGGAGTATCATATTTATCCTGAGGTGTGACTAATTTGAAATCATGGTTATGGTAAGAGCTTTCAGTTGTGTTAAATTCATATACAACAAGTTTACATATAAAGGTACTGTTGAAAACTATGAATATTCATTAGAGGAGAGAGTTAAGAAGCGTACTAAAAAAATTATAGTGAGTAATTTTTTTTGTGGATTTGAATTTTGATGGCAATATTTTAAAAAGGCTTGAAAATATTTCAAAATTGACTTATTTTGACTACGTCCATGGGGAGGGGGTCTAAAATCAAAATTTTAAAAAGGCTTAAAAATATTTCAAACTTGACTTGATATACACTTACAACACACATGTCAAAAAATTATTAATCGTAAAATAAGGTCTTACAATTATTAGAAATGTCAAAACTTAATATATTCAAGAAATATAAATATTTAGCTTCAACAATGCTTCTTTGAAAGAGGAAAAAGATCAACTCTTAAATACAATAACATCATATTTATCTTGTTTATCTTTTTCAGCTTCCCAACAACACATTTGAGCATATTTCATTTGATTCGACTTGCTATTATTAATTTTCCAATAGCAAATTGTGGGAAATTTTATTAATGAAAACTTTTCATGAGGCTCATATTTCTCTTGAGGTTTGACTAACTTGATTTCACGTCAGAAAGTTCATCTTGAAGGATTAATTTTTTTTATTCTTAATCGGTGTTTAGTCTCAGTTTTGAGATCCGACTAACCAGGAGAACTAAAATATTCTTTACTAAAATAAGTTTCATTTTACGAACTCCGTTTTGAGATTTCAGTACTAAATTTATTCTAAATTTTAACTGGTTGATTGTAGTTTTAATACGGAATTTTTACTTAAATGTTTTTAAAAATTTCAACAAGATCCGATATATACGTACAACGCACGTGTCAAAAAACTGATTTACAATAAAATAAGGTCTACAATAATTAAAAAAATGTCAAAAGTCGATAAATTCAAGAAACTTTTATATTTTCCTTCAAGAATATATTATACCTCTTTAGAAAGAGGAAAAAACACTCTTATNATTCAAGAAATTTAAATATTTTGCTTCAACAATGCTTCTTTAGAAAGAGGAAAAAGATCAACTCTTAAATACAATAACATCAAATTTATCTTGTTTGTCTTTATCAGCTTCCCAACAACAAATTTGAGCATATTTCATTTGATTCGACTTGCTATTATTAATTTTCCAATAGCAAATTATGGGAAATTTTATTAATGAAAACTTTTCATGAGGCTCATATTTCTCTTCAGGTTTGACTAACTTGATTTCACGTCAGAAAGTTCATTTTGAAGGATTAATTTTTTTTAATTCTTAATCGGTGTTTAGTCTCAGTTTTGAGATCCGACTAACCAGGAGAACTAAAATATTCTTTACTAAAATAAGTTTCATTTTACGAACTCCGTTTTGAGATTTCAGTACTAAATTTATTCTAAATTTTAACTGGTTGATTGTAGTTTTAATACGGAATTTTTACTTAAATGTTTTTAAAAATTTCAACAAGATCCGATATATACGTACAACGCACGTGTCAAAAAACTGATTTACAATAAAATAAGGTTTACAATAATTAAAAAAATGTCAAAAGTCAATAAATTCGAGAAACTTTTATATTTTCCTTCAAGAATATATTATACCTCTTTAGAAAGAGGAAAGAGCACTCTTATCCAATTGCTCTTTCCTACTTTCCACAACAAATTTGAGCATTACTTCATTTAATTTAATTTGTATTATTAATCTTTCAATAGAAAATTTTGGCAAATTTCATTTATGAAAACTTATCACGAGACTCTTATTTAAATGAGCATCAAAATATTTTTCTAGTATAATGTGTTTTCAAGTATTTTTTTCCTCAAAAAACAGAGAAATGTATAATTAGAACTATGCTCAATAGTTATGTTTTTTTTTATTGCAATTTATAAAGTATAATTAAACTTTTATTATTTTTTGTTCAGAAAAATGTCTTCAAGTAATGCTTCTTCTTCAACGGGTAAGAGAAAGTTTAATGAGGTGAAAAAGCTAAGTGTACTTATTGTGGCTAATGATGATATATCTCAAAATTCATATATATTATGTCTTCAAAATTTTGGAGTGGAGACATTGGGAGTAAGAAATGAATTTATGACATTCAATATTCATGATAAAACACAAATGCGTTTTGATTTAATCCTAATGAGCTCAAATATGCCTATTATGGTTGGTATCAAGGTAATTAATTCCTAACTAATTACAATTTAATCTTAATTTTATGTGTAATTGTTTACTCAAATGTTTGTTTTTATGATATGCCATGACTTGATATACACGTGTAANTACGGGTTGGCTTACCTGCTAGTGGGTTATAGTAGGTGCCATCATGACTTGAGAATCGGGTCGTGACACATTTTTTTTCGATTACTAGGCAACAAAAAAGCTTCGATCGATGGGGATTACTATGATGATTGTGGAAATAATAACTCCAGATGATAATGAAGAATATCGCAAAAAATTTAAGGAAGCAGGGCTTGATGAATGCTATGAGAAGCCATTAACAAAAAAGATACTTCAAAGTCTTGTTGAGAAAATTTCTAACAAAATTTAGAAGAAAATAGAAGGATAAAGATATATTATAGTTCTTATTATAGAAGAAATAAATCACCTTATTACAAGACTAAATTTATATAATATAATACTTCTTTAGTTATGTACTTGACCTATACAAATATTACTTTCAAATTTGATTACTTCTTTATGATGCTATATATCCCTATTATTATGAACTAGAATACTTCTTTTTGTTGGTTTCTATCACGACCCGATTCCTCAAATCATGATGGACCTACTATAACCCACCAGTAGGTAAGCCAACCCGTAACCCGGAACAACAAGTAATGGGTCTGAGGGCAGAAACTAAACAAGAGTAGGCAAAATTTAAGATAACAACATAAATAGGCGGAAGCAAACTAAAACATATATACAAATAAAGATCCCTCCCAGAACCTGGAAGTCACTAGTACAGAGCTACTAACAAAACGAGTACAAGTCCCAAAAGTGGACCACATAGAATGGACTGTCTCGAAAGGTAAAAGACAAGTCTATATACACATGTGGAGATTGAAATAGTACAAAATGCCGTGTGCTCACCCCCATCTCCGGATCAGACTACTCCAAACTGGATTAACGCTGGCCACTGGTGCTCGGACCTGCATCACGAAACAGATGCAGAGCGTAGCATGAGTACCAAAACAATAGGTACCCAGTAGGCATCATAGGCCGACTGAACTCGAAAAGTAAAGGCAATATGAAAAGAAGGAATAACACAAATAGAAGTCAAGAACGAAAATCTAACTGACAATGGAATGCACACGAGTGTAGAAAGAACTAACTAAAGTAATCTATAAGGTAACTACACCTAACTGGACCCCCATAAGCCCAGAAGGTACACTTGTGCGCAAGTTAAATAAAAACCCGAACGGACCCCCATAAGTCCGACGAGTACACATAATAACTATAACTAAAGAGAATTGCATATAAGAACCCAAGAACGGAGAACATTGAACCAGAACCTCAACCCTCATTAGTAGAATCTGACAGTACGGAGGCCAGACCTCGAACCGAATGCTCACCAAAAGTACCCAAGTAGCCAATCACAAATATCAAGTATATGAGGCCGGAACTCTAACCGAATGCTCTATATAAGTATCTGGGCAATAGAGGCCGGACCTTAAACCGGATGCTCTATATAAGTATCTGGGCGATAGAGGCCGGACCTTAAACTGGATGCTCTTATAAGTAATTGGGCAATAGAGGCTGGGCCTTGAATCGGCTGCTCTATAAAGGTGCCAATGTAACTGCTGAAAGAGTCCTAATCGATCCATGCTCATAAATGTCTGTGGAACGCCTTCCATACTTAGCCAATTAATGTAAGTCCTTGGAATCGAATCAAAAATCAAATTCAAGTCGCGAAGCAGAACTAGCATCGCCGACTTAACTCGTGAAGCCGTAACATCGAAGAAATAAGGATAACTATCGTCGGAGCAAGCGTATCGCCTAACTAAGGCCCAAACTATCAGACTCAAGTCTGCTACTCCAGTCTACAGGGATCTAAGCCGGTCGAGCGACATCGGGGAAAAACTAAGGCCTATCGGATCCGAATCATGTATTTCTAAGGCAAGCCCTAGTCAAACCTAAACTAAGGCCCAATAAGCTTCAAATAAACAGTAATTAAGCATGCAAGCACTCCACATAGCGAGGAGGGTCAATTAATAATACAAAGCATGCTCATAGTTACCCGATAATTCTTGAAATAGGCCGAAAACATAATTTTTAAACACCTATACGTGATTCAATAACTACCCAACCCAAATTCCAACTAATCAACATGCATTTACATTCTCGAGCTCAATCTAAGAGAGGGAAACCGTAGCCTACCTGTAGGCCGATCACACACGCTCCAAAATCACTTCTCCGGAGCTTTCCCTATCCGAACGGCCTCAAAACGCTGCCCCGCTATCAAAAATAGAGTCACAACATTATTACGGTCCTTTAGACACCAAAATCACAACAAACGGAGACGGGTCAATTTTGGAGTCAAAACAGGAATCATGGGACCCACACCGAACTGTTCGAATTTGACTCCATCAAGAGACCCAAAACAGCACCCCAAACTTGTGTTCCAAAATGGAACACAATTCGGGGCTCAAAACGCAGCAAAATCCAACAAGCAAGAAAACCACACTTTAATCACTTAAAAGGAAACATTACAGCAGTCTAAACTCGAAATTAACAAGAATCAAAAAGTGCCCAGCACTCCTTGAACACTCTACGACGAAGCCACAACAATTCCCAACTCGTGGGACTTCAAATCACCCAAAACCGAGCTAAAATGAGTGAGATATGACCAAAACAAGAATGCCAAAAACAAAGGCTCGAAAAAGGGTACAACAGTCAAGTTATCGCAAAATTTACCTCGAATTACGCGCACCCGACAACTTCCGAACACTCTACAGCGAAGCTACCAACAATACGAAGCTCCCGCATTTTGAATCTCCTAATTCGGATGAAAGATGAGAGAGTTATGAGGGTTTGAAGTTTGGAAAAATGTTGCTGTTATTTCTGCATTTATAGCAAATTTTCTGCAATTTTTCCCAAAACTTAAAAACTCTGACGGGGTGCTCCGAACTCGTTTGGAACCCTGTGCACGCAAATGAGATATGCAACCATACCAAATTCAATATTCCAGACTCAATGGCACAGTCAAAATTTCCATACGAGGTGATCTTGACAAAAAGTGGGTCCCACACCCAAATGTCAATTTAAGTCAAAAACCACAAAAGAGCTCCGAAAAATATCAAAAATCTCGAGACACAAAAGAAAGGTCAATCTAGACCAAACTTGACATTTGGGAGCTAACCGCGCTAACCGAATTCTCATCCGAGCGCGTTTACTCAGAATGTTGACCAAAGTCAAACTTAGGCTTAAACTTAAAGTTAAAACGCCTAATCGCACCGACTCACACTGAAAACCTCGGGAGTCATGCCGACCATGTTTTTAGCCTAAAATGACCCTTCCGGAGCTGATGGAATCGTCAGAATTGGATTCCGATGTCATCTTCTTGAACTTTTGATCGAAAATGATCGTTTAAGGTTCATAAGCTCCAAAACACAAAAACTCGCACCATAACCAATCGAACGACCAAGTGACCGAACTGTCAGTCCCAGCAAGTCATAAATGACTTAGGGTCGTTACAGAAATGCTATAAATGACACACGGAAAGCAAGACACAGAAATGACCGGAGGGTCATTACAGTTTCTCATTCAGAGTGTCATATTTATCTTGAGGTCTGATTAATTTGAAATAGTGATTAATATATCATGCACCTAATACGAGCTTTGAGTTGTTATATATGGTATAAAATTAGAATTTGTGGGGGTTAAAATAGTATATTTTATCTATAGTTGTGTTAAATTCATATACAACAAGTTTACATTGGAAGGTACTGTTGAATATTATGAATATCCATTAGAGGAGAAAGTTAAGAAGGGTACTAAGAAAATTAGTATGAGTAATCTTTTTGTAGATTTGGATTTTGATCATAGTATAAAATCTTTTGAATTTCAATCCATCGAATTCAGATTTATAAAAGAAAATTGATTTTATTTCAGGTTTCCTTTGCATCATCCAGACAACAAGATTTTTGGCTTAAAAAGATTGATCTTTGCCGCTTGCAAACAATAAGTTGGGCAAGAAAATTAGCTCACAAAACTAGAAGCTAGTATTTCAAATGTGGAATTGAAGGTTTAGTTAGGATATAAATTCTTTATTTGGAAGATGAATTTGAAATAGTGTCACCTCAAGCTTAACGACATGCTTGATGTGATATTCTTTGTCTATGCGAGGTAGCAGAACTTTGCAGAGGAGTCAGATTAGCTGAAGATGACGTCGTTGCCGCCGCCACCGACGTCTCTTAATCTTCCCTCTTATAACTGTTTTAGAAAAGTGTTGTTGTTCACACTTCTAGATATTTTATTTATTAAAACTTTTCTTATAGTTTTGCTTTGTTTTATTACTTTTAATAGGTTGGGTCCTTTTTAGGCAAGCCTATGTAGAAATTTGATTTGGAAATAAAAGACTCTCTAAGCCTAATTTTTTTTTTTGTAAAAAAGAGTTTAATAGTTACTTCGATTAGGTCATCGACATTGACTTATTTGGAGTACATCCATGGGGAGGGAGGAGGGAGGGGTGGGGGAGAGGGGATAAAATCAAAATTTTAAAAAGTCTTGAAAATATTTCAAACTTGACTTAATATACACATGCAACACACGTATCAAAAACTAATTAATCATAAAATAAGGTCTTACAATTATTAGAAATGTCAAAACTTAATATATTCAAGAAATTTAAATATTTTGCTTCAACAATGCTTCTTTAGAAAGAGGAAAAATATCAACTTTTATATACAATAACATTAAATTTATCTAGTTTATCTTTACAACTTTCCAACAACAAATTTGAGCATGTTTCATTTAATTTGATTTGCTATTATTAATTTTCCAATAGCAAATTTTGGAAAATTTTATTTATGAAAACTTTTCATGAGGCTCATATCTGTCTTGAGGTTGGACTAACTTGATTTCACGTCAGAAAATTTATTTTGAAGGATTAAACTTTTTTTTATTTTTAATCGGTGTAAAGTCTCAGTTTTGAGATCCGACTAACCTGGAGAACTAAAATGTTCTTTACTAAAACAAGTTTTATTTTACGAGCTCCGATTTGAGATTTCAGTACTAGATTTATACTTAACTTTAACTGGTTGATTGTAATTTTAATATGAAATTTTTACTTAAAACCAAAATTAGAAAAAAAGTCTTGAAATTTTTCAACATGATTCGATATACACGTACAACACACGTGACAAAAAACTAATTTACAATAAATAAGGTCTACAATAATTAAAAAATGTCAAAAGTCAATATATTTGAGAAATTTAAATATTTCCTTCAAGAATATACCTCTTTAGAAAGAGATAAAAACACTCTTAGCCAATTGCTCTTTCCAAGTTTCCACAACAAATTTGAGCGTTACTTCATTTATGAAAACTTACCATGAGACTCCTATTTAAATGACATTCAATATTCATGATAAAACACAAATGTGTTTTGATCTAATTCTAATGAACTCAATTATGCCTATTATGGAAGGTGTTGAGGTAATTAATTCCTAACTAATTATAATTTAATCTTAATTTTATGTGTAATTGTTTACTCGAATGTTTGTTTTAATGATATTACATGATTTGATATACACGTGTAACACATGTGCATATTTTCTGAAAAATCAAACCATATAACGTTTATCTATGTGTGAAATGTGTTTTTATTTTATTGAACATTTTTTTCGATTACTAGGCAACAAAAAAGCTTCAATCGATGGGGATTACTACGATGATTGTGAGAATAACAACTCCAGATGACAATGAAGAATATCGCAAACAATTTATTGAAGTTGGGCTTGATGAATACTATGAGAAGCCATTAACAAAAGAGATACTTCCGAGCCTTGTTGAGAAAATTTCTAACAAAGTTTAGAAGAAAATCAGAGGATAAATTTATATTATAATTCTTATTATAGAAGAAATAAATCACCTTATTACAAGACTAAACTTATATAATATAGTACTTCTTTAGTTATGTACTTGATCTATATATACAAATATTACTTTCAAATTTGGTGAGTGTTAAAGATGTACTTGTAGAACATATACATATATGATTATGATGCTATATATCCCTATTATTATGAACTAGAATACTTGTTTTTGTTGGTTTCTCATTCGGAGTGTCATATTTATTTTGAGGTTTGACTAATTTGAAATCATGGTTAATATATCATGCATTGGTAAGAGCTTTGAGTTGTGTTAAATTCATATACAACAAGTTTACATATAAAGGTATTGTTGAAGACTATGAATATTCATTTGAGGAGAGAGTTAAGAAGGGTACTAAAAATTTTATAGTGAGTAATTTTTTTGTGGATTTGAGTTTTGATGGCAGTATTTTAAAAAGGCTTGAAAATATTTCAAACTTGACTTATTTTGACTACGTCCATGGGGAGGGGGTCTAAAATCAAAATTTTAAAAGGCTTGAAAATATTTCAAACTTGACTTGATATGCACATACAACACACGTGTCAAAAAATTATTAATTGTAAAATAAGGTCTTACAATTATTAAAAATGTCAAAACTTAATATATTCAAGAAATTTAAATATTTTGCTTCAATAACGCTTCTTTAGAAAGAAGAAAAAGATCAACTCTTAAATACAATAACATCAAATTTATCTAGTTTATCTTTTTCAACTTTCCAACAACAAATTTGAGCATATTTCATTTGATTCGATTTGCTATTATTAATTTTCCAATAGCAAATTGTGGGAAATTTTATTAATGGAAACTTTTCATGAGGCTCATATTTCTCTTGAGGTTTGACTAACTTGATTTCACGTCAAAAAGTTCATTTTGAAGGATTAAACTTTTTTTTATTCTTAATCGGTGTTTAGTCTCAGTTTTGAGATCCGACAAACCTGGAGAACTAAAATGTTCTTTACTAAAATCAGTTCCATTTTACGAGCTTCGATTTGAGTTTTCAGTACGTACTAGATTTATACTAAATTTTAACTGATTGATTGTAGTTTTAATATGGAATTTTTACTTTAAAATCTTGAAAATTTTCAACATGATTTGATTTACACGTACAACGCACGTGTCAAAAAATTAATTTACAATAAAATAAGGTCTACAACAAATAAAAAATGTCAAAAGTCATTATATTCAAGAAATTTTTATATTTTCCTTCAAGAATATACCTCTTTAGAAAGAGGAAAAAGAACTCTTATTTAATTGCTCTTTCCAACTTTCCACAACAAATTTGAGCATTACTTCATTTAATTCACTTTGCTATTATTAATCTTTCAATAGCAATTTTTTGCAAGTTTCATTCATGAATACTTACCATGAGACTCCTATTTAAATGAGCATCAAAACATTTTTCTAGTATAAGGTGCTTTCAAATACTTTTTTTCTCTCTCAAAAGACAAAGAAAGGTATGATTAGAACTATGCTCAATAATTCTGTTTTTTATTGCAAATAAGTACAATTAAATTAATTTATTTTTTTCTTTCAGGAAAATGTCTTCAAGTGCTTCATCTTCAAAGGGAAAGAGAAAGTTGAATGCGGTGAAAAAACTAAGTGTACTTATTGTGGCAAATGATGATATATCTCAAAATTCATATATATTATGTCTTCAAAAGTTTGGAGTGGAGACATTAGGAGTAAGAAATGGATTTATGGCATTCAATATTCATGATAAAACACAAATGAGTTTTGATTTAATCCTGATGAGCTATACTATTCCTATTATGGATGGTATCGAGGTAATTAATTCATAACTAATTACAATTTAATCTTAATTTTATGTCTAATTGTTTACTCGAATGTTTTTTTAATGATATGACATGACTTGATATACACGTGTAACACACGTGCATATTTTCTGAAAAATCTAAACAATATAACGTTTATTTATGTGTGAAATGTGTTTTTATTTTATTGAGTGTTTTTTTTTCGATTACTAGGCAACAAAAAAGCTTCGATCGATGGAGATTACAACGATGATTGTGGGAATAACAACTCCAGATGATAATGAAGAATATCGCAAAAAATTTATGGAAGCTGGGCTTGATGAATGCTATGAGAAGCCATTAACAAAGGAGATACTTCAGAGCCTTGTTGAGAAAATTTCTAACAAAGTTTAATATTATAGAAGAAATAAATCATCTTATTATAAGATAAGTTATATAATATAGTTCTTTAGTCATGTACTTGACCTATACAACTATTACTTTTAAATTTGGTGAGTATTAAAGATGTACTAGTAGACATATGATTATGATGCTATATATCCCTATTATTATGAACTAGATTAATACTTCTTTTGTTGGTTTTTTATTTGGAGTCGTATATCTTGAGGTCTGACTAATTTGAAATAATTAGAAAATTTATTTTGCGCGATAACATTTTTATTATCTTATTTTTCATTCAGTGTTCAAGCTTTATGTTGGAACAACAAATGTGGGTATATTTCATTTAATTCGATTAGCTATTTTAATTTTCCAATAGCAAATTTTTGCAAATTTCATTTATGAAAATTCTCATGAAGCTCCTATATATTTAAATGGACATCAAAGTTTTTTTCTAGTATAATGTGTATTCTAAGTGTTTGTTTCAAAGACAAAGAAACGTATATGTACTAGTAATTATTCTTCATATAAGCGTAATTGTTTACTCGAATTTTTGTTTTATTAATATGAATTCTATTTTAAAAAATATATATATGACATAACTCGAGATACACGTGGTTACATTGTGGTTAAACTAGTAATATTATCACTTGAATCCTTCAAAAATATTGTCCATTCACGTTGGATCCGACATACACTCATATTTTCTGAAGTATCCAAACAACACAACTTTTATCAATGTGCGAACCGTGTTTCCATTGTTAAAACGATTAATTGATTTTTTAATTCTTTTTCAATTTATAGGCAACAAAAAAGCTTCGATCAAAGTTTAGAAAAAAGTCAGAAAATAAAATGATCATTTATTTTTATAGCAACACAAATGTTAAGAAATGTTTACAATGATCATATATCATTATTTTAGAAGAAATAAATCACCTTATTATATGACTAAGACCATATATAGCTCTATAGTCATGTACTTGAAATTTGGTGAATATTAAAGATGTAGTAGACATGATCACGACTCTTCGAAAATGCCTTCGGGTGCATGTCAGATCCTCAAAAAGTAATTGTGTATTTTTAGAGGAATCAACACATGTACGACAACATTCTGGAGAGTCCGAGCAACATAGTTTAGTATCATTTGAAACACGTTGGTGGCCGAGCCAACAAAGTTTCTAAGAACTTCTCTGCATAATCCAGGCCACACTGTGTCTTCACAACTGGTAATATTGCAGGGACATCTAGATAGAATTCTGAAACAGACTCGTCGAGCTTGTCCCAACGTTTGAGCTGTTCGCGTGCTGCTCTAATGGCTGCTCTTGTTGCACAATGGACCGAAGCTGCCAGAAACAGCGGTGGTTCACCAGATGCTGCAAAAAAGTGATTATAAGATTCAACAGTTTGTATAAACTGAAGCAGATTCAGAATTTGAAGTTTATACGTTCCTGCATTGAGCTCAAGTTAGTATACAATAATAACATAGTTCACTAACAAGTATTTATAGATATTTAGTGGATTTTTCAATATATCTATACAAAATCTGGACAAAAGTTATTGCATTCCTGTGAACTCATAGATTGAACTCTAGATGAATGAATCATGATCACTTGAAACAGGTTGACAATACTCTCCACTAAACCAAATGCAGAATGTGTTTAAAACCTTTTCATGACGTTCAGTTATGAATGAACAAGCAAAGAACATGGAGAACTCATTTGACACATGGTAAAGCTAAAGGAAATGAAGAAAAGAGTTATACTTTTGGATGAAAGAACACGTTGTTCGTGATGTCCACTGTTTACGAGATGAACATTGAAATTCTGGGGTATGGTGTCAATAGTTGGGATCTTGTATGTCCAAGTGCTATTTGAGACCATTAACCCTTCTTCATTTGTAAGATATTCTTCGTTCATGAAAAATCCGATTCCTTGTACAAAAGAACCTTCAATCTGTAGCAAGGAAAAGAAAAACAATCTTGTGATCAAGAATCAGATAGTTCTGAAGTTTGAATAACGGTTCGAGTGCATGATGCATCTCTTAATTGTATTAAGCGAATTCTAGTTACAAAATTATGATGAAGGAAAGAACCTGTCCCAAATCAACAGCTGGATTCAAGCTCTGTCCGCAGTCGTAAATAACATCCGACTGCAAAATGGTAGTCTCTCCAGTCAGAACATCTATCTCCACCTGCAAAAAGAGTTCTATTGTTAGTTATCCATATGAAGATATATTGGCTGCAAAATGGTCCACAACCGGAGTTCCTTGCCAAGTGTTGTGTACTCCTATATATTGAAAATTGATAGTCATTGCATACGATTCACTTTCAAGATATCTTGGTGGTGAAATGATACACACGAGACTCAAAATCTCATGCTTAAGAGGGTGGAGGTTCGAGTCCACTTCAAAGCATAATATATGAGCATTCTCAATAAGAGAGTTTGATCGGATCAGTACTGATATTCCAATCAGTACTGATAGTCCGATATACTGACAGGAGTAACAAGTTTACCTCACTGACAGCAGCGCCGAAGGTCAAATAATTCAAGAATTCTGGCACATAATAAGAATTTGCTGCTAAGTTTATTGATTGTTTTTGTGCCTGCAAAAGAAGAAAAAATGATTTCAAATATGAATTCAGAGTATTTTATCTTCTGACTAATTCAAATTTAGCATCTTTGGCATCACGAGTTCTGTTTGGATATGGCGAAATGTTTAAAAGAACAAGGTAATCATTGATGATAAGGCGTCTCTTGCAATGAGAACATCTTAAGAATACAAGTTCACAGTGATTTCAAAAACCAATCCAGAAAACCGAAAGTGACTGACTGTGACAAGTGTGACTTGCAGTGTTGAAATGTTGAAAACAAACCTGGAGAATCAGCGTTGGCCAATCAACAGAACCATTTTTTCCCTGCAACTGTTTCTTTAGAGGGATCAATCTTTCAACCAAGATATTACAGCAAAGTTTAACAGCTGCACAGCTTGATTCCGATGTAGTGCTTCCATTCGTTGGCCCACCTTGCACTACACTTAAGGTGTCTGCTTGTATGACTCGTACTTTCTCCACAAGGTCTTCAGCCCAACTACTTTCGATTGAACCGAGAGCATAGGCAGTCATCTGTCTAACCTTTGTCCATAGCCCTTGGCCAACTTCAACTCCCCCAACCTCCACAACAATTGATCCATCTTGCAGAATACTGACTTTTCCTGGTGTCGGTCGTTGCGTAGCATGGTACACAGCTGGCACTCGAGAAATACCCCTTTTCTTCCATGTGTTTTTCTGGTTGAACTGTTCTATCATCTTGCTTCGTTGGAAAAAGCTCGACGACACTGCCAACTTATCCAGGATACTAGGCAATGTATATTCTCCTTCTGCTACAATGTTACCATAGAATAACTTAAGGCTTTCAAATGTATGAGCATTCTCATTTCTGACTGAATCCACCTCAATCGACAGTAAACTTGCGACATGCTCTATTATAGCTTCGGCGATATAGGATCCTTGCACCTCCCCAGGACCCCGCATGATCGTTTTGCTGGTGAGATTTGTCTTGCATAGTTGTATATCAAAAGATAAGGCACCCCAATTATATTTTTTTAGTGTATTTATCAGATATGATGGTATGATGGGGCTCATATCAACTGTGATCCCAGCATTTATCAAAATATCAAGATGTAATGCTGTGATCTTTCCGCTCGACTTGAATCCTACACTGTATGTTACTTTCATCGGGTGTCGTCCTCCCGTCATTATCATGTCACTGTTCCGGTTGACATACATCCTGACAGGTCTTCTTAACTTGTATGCTGCTAGTGCACAGGCCGTGGAAACCTAAAATTATTCATAAACTTTAACATCAGTGTCAGAGATTGTTATTATTACTATTTCTTTTTCGTATACTCACAGTCATTGCTTTGACAAACTTGCCCCCAAAGGCGCCTCCAAGCCTTCTTGTAATTACGCGGATATTGTGTGCAGGAACACCAAGACAACGGGCAATCATACTCTGTGCATTCTCAGGGCACTGGCTTGAAGTATAAACAACCATGCAATTGTCTTCATCTGGAATTGCGAGGGCAGTCTGTGCCTCCAGATAAAAATGGTACTCGGAACCGAATCTTAACTGGAAAATGATTATTAAAAGAAATGATAAGTAATATATTTGAACCTTTAGCATACATCACCATCCAGGAATCAAATTTAGGAAACCATTGAAACAATGCAATGCTCTCAGTCTCTTCGAAAATGCTACCAGGTGCGTGCCGAATCCTCCAATAGTGCATTTTGGAGGATCCACTATGGGTACGGCAATATTTTGGATAATCGGAGCAACAAAAAACAAATATGAACAGTAGAGAAAACAAAAGTACCTCAGCAGAGAGAATTTTTTGATCAGCTTCAGCCATTCCTTTTGAGAAATCGCCAATCTGTGCAGGCTGAAAAGGTGGAGGGACTTGGATAAAACTAGATTTCTCAACAGCTTCCTCAACAGTTAAAATGGGCGAATCTACATTTGTAGTGTCGTATTCAATGAGGGCTGTTGTTGCAGCCACATCAGCAGACCTCTGACTGTCAGCAACCTATGGTGTTTCAACAACATAAAGAAAAAAGTTCGAAATTTCAATGGTTTATTAGTGTATGAGAAATTAACATTGCATAAAAACCAATCTCAGCAGAAGGAAACTTGAAGTGCTCACCACAAATGCAATTCTGTCACCAGCACAACGGGAGAGATCTTCAGCAAATAAGGGCTCGGAGCCAAATGGTGAAACAGCTCCTACATTTGCCCCTCCTGTTGGGATATCTTTGTAAGTAATTATGGCGGTGTCTGTTAAATGATTAGGCTCAAGCTGGATTCCCTTGATACCAACTAATGGTTTTGTACTGTAGATAAATGCTCCATGCAAGCAGTTTGGTGGTGAAGGAATGTCATCTACATAAACAGCTTCACCTGAAAAATATTATATAACCAGCAGACACAAAGTTATAGTTAAACTGGTGTGCAGATAAGCTATTTTGTGTTAAAAAAAACAAAAACATGGAAAGAGGAATACATGACAACAAGGGCAACAAAAGAGGAATGAATCGTAACACAATGTTTTATCCAAAGCTGAGAGAAAGTAAACTATTTCCTCGATCTCATCTCTTAGAATAGACTTTCCCTCCTGTACTTGCTATTACTTTAGTTGTATATTTTCACTTTAAATATCACATATCATTTTCAATTTAACTATGTGGCTTGGACCCTCCAAAAAAGTTGTCCACCCCTGTTGGATGCTAACATTTTTGAAGTATCCGAACACAGTGGCGGAACCAGAAAATTTAACAAGGGGGTTCAAAATCTGAAAAGTAAACACACGAACTAGTGGAAGGGGATTCGACATCTATTATACATATCTAAAAAATAATTTTAACCATGTATAAATAGTAATATTTTTCGCCTAGGGGGGTCGGATGACCCCCCTCATTACATGCTGCCTCCGCCACTGTCCGAACAACATAGCTGCCTTAAATGTCATTAACAAGAAGTCACGGACAGGAAAAATTGGTATGAAATTTTCTACTTTACATGCACAAGATGAAATAAAATATTAAAAGGGGATAACAAACCAGCAGCTTGCATGGCAGCTTGGATCTTCTTCAACGGTTCACCTACTGGAGAGTACTCCGTACTAAACTCCACAACCTGCTTAGAAGAAGATAGTAGTGTTTGTTTTCTCCCCTGACTAATGCAACCATTATTACTACTTTCCGAAACTTCCTCATCTGAGATGTCATTGATTCCATCAAGTAAACCACCAGAAATAGAAGAATGAACATCAGTTAAGGGATAAAGAAACTCAAAAGCATAACTGACGGCCAAGCTTGATCTGTACTCAGGGTGTAAAGTGCCATCTTCCGGTACCACCGCTAGTTTGACTAATTTAAGTGCTTCATACAAAACATGTACACTCAACAGTTTCCCCGTTAGAAATTCTTCTACCTTTTTAGCCCTTGTTGCATGTTTTGTGCCATAAGCCCCAAACGCCAAATGGATATTGTTTATCAGGACGCCGTTCTTGCTGTGAGCAACGTCAGCCTGGAACGCAGCATTAACATATGCCAATGCATTCCCGTGAGGTCGTGGAGCAGCTCGATAGGTTTCAAACAAAAATGTAGAATGAGTTTGGTGAGAACTTTGATCTTTCTTAAATGGGATGCAAACACTTAGAAGCACAGTCTTTGAGTCTAGTGGTGGTCTTGATAATAACTCCTCCCATGTGAGGTTTTCAAGTCCATGACTGGTCATCAAGCTAACAGTAGCAGAAAGCCCGAGAATTAATGTAGCGATATCAGAAGGAAAACCATTCTTCTGTGCCATAACCAAATTTCCTCCCACACTAGCAGAGTTTCTAACAAATGGTGAAGCAATCTTCTCCATGTGGTCAGCCAATTTTTGGGATACCAACTTCCCATATGAACCCAAATTTATATTACTTTCCTCTTTCAAGACTGAAATGAATTTAGAGATAGTCACAGTTGCTCCAACTTCAATGCCTGTCTGATCTCTTTTGATGATTGAGAGTTCAGGAATGTGTCTGAGATCAACATAATGATCATATCGCTGAGTTTCCTTATAATAACCTGTGCCAGTATTACCAACGACGAGTTTAAAGCTTGCACGATTTACCGTCACATTGAAGTTCAACAAGCTCCATAGCTCCTCAATGGAAACAGGACTGTACCAAGGGTACTTTGAGGAGTCCAAATTCGTGGCAGATTCACTTTTCAAGAACTCAGGATATGTACTAAAATTCTTGGTTTGATCATAGGGAGGTAATTTACTTACTTTAATTTCCTTGGAGTCGCCCTTTTTCCAAAAAGAATTGAACCCCAAATCCTCTATATCAATATCAGCAGCAAAAGTCTTGCAGGCATCAGCAATGGGCCGGTAGCCAGTGCACCGACAAAGGTTTCCCGAGATGGCATTTTCAGCTTCAGATGAAGTAAGCCTAGAGAATCCTGGTGGAGGATCGGGTTTGTTTCCTTTATCAGCGTTGACGAGAGCTGAGAAAAGTGACATACACAGGCCAGGAGTGCAAAAGCCGCATTGAGAAGCATGGAAACCGGCAAACCTTTCATGAATAGAGTGAAAACCATCTCTGGTGTTCCCAAGGCCTTCACTTGTAGTAATTGAACAACCATTTAAACTACAAAGAAGTGTAAGGCACGAACTCACACTAAAATCTTCCACTTTTTTAAACTTCGGATCATACTTTGAGATCAGAACAACACAAGCTCCACAACCACCTGTAAGCATACAAATAAGTTATGTTCCTCCTGAACCCAAAATTGTGCATTTGTTACCAAATACTTAATCGGATTAGACGGACGATGAAGAGATTTACCCCTCTAATTCTCTAAAAGACTTAAGAGGCAGTATTTCATAGTCTAAATGAAGTCCGTAAATAAGGAATTACATAAACTAGTTCACTATGAAACTTAAATAATTCATGCAGTGCGTATAGTTATGGCACCTGGCCTAACTCAACCCCAAAAACTAACTCATGAAGGAATGATTACTCAAGTCTATATAAGCAGACCACCAGTCAATTCCCCAATCAGTGTGAGACTTTAACCACTCTACACCCCTTTCATGCCCAAGCCCAATTGAAGCGTGAACCGGGAGCTCAAACGAGGATAGACCTGACACTGATACCATATAAAGATATGACACCTAGGCCTAACTCAATCTAAGAAGCTATCTCGTGAGGAGAGGATTGCGCATGGCCATATAAACAGATCACCAGTCCATTACAACAATTAAGCATACAGTGTCCGAGTTTTTTGTTTAGAGGTGAAAGAATCTTTACCGTTCTACTACACCCTTCAATGGTCATAGAAGACTTAAAGAGCACAGAAATGCAGTGATGCCAAAAAGCATCAAAGGAATTCCTAATAAGTTATCATAAGCTTTCTGCAGATGAATGGTGAATAAGAGAAGTACACTAGAATTTATCAAATTCCATGAACATTTGCCATAAGAAAACAAATTTAAGGAAATCCAAGATTCTAACATTCCTTATGTACTAGCACTAGGAAGATTGAGATCATGAGATGTCAGGTTCAAATTTCAACGGAGTCAAAAGCACTAAATATTTCTTCCTACTAGTTCCTGCGTTTGTCCCATACAATTATTATAAAGTTGAATTATTATATAGAAAATGTTGAAATTAAAAATATTAGTTTTACCAATTTGAATGTTATTCATTAAATAAAATTCATAATAATTGAATACTATATTGACCATCAAGCAAGAAATATGGAAAACTAATTAAGATACTATAGCCTCTAATAATATGAATATATCTATATGACTTATCCTTAATAATCTCTCATTGCGCTCCCGTATCAGTAAGTACACAAATATGTAGCTACTTAAAGAAACCATATCAGTAAGGAAAGGATAAAGGAAAGAAAATATTATAAAAGTACATTTTAAAACGAATATAAAAGTCATAAATTAGTAATTTCAGCACTAATAAAAATAGACTTATAACATTCATAATTTCATAGAAGATTAAATTAAAGAAGTATAAATCGGTAAAGAATATCAAAAATTAAACAGATAAGAACAGATACAACATTCATATCCTTCTTAGGACTTTAATTATAACAATATATAGAGTAAAAAAAATACATAAGGAGTAGAGTTCTTGATGATACCTTCTTTCGTAATCAATCAAATTTAAAAGCCTTAATAATGATCCAAGTGCTTCACTCCTTATGAATGGTACATAGCATATAAATTTTAAAATAATTGAAAATCCAAAAAGAGCAAGAAAAAGTTAAATGATTTTCTTGACCACATAGATATGCCATCACTTGGACTTCCTAAATACTATTAGTTTAAAGTTTATATTTATTACCGAAAATTTTACAAATCTAAAATACTAACAAGAAACTCTAAAGGTTGAATAATTGTGGAATATGAAAGCAATTTCACCACATTGAATTGAATGAACTAATGAGTGAGAATGTATCTATTTTTTATTGTTTCATTTTAATGAAATTTTAATAATAGATAGGTAAATTTACTTTTTAATACCAATAATTAAAGGATTAGTGTTTAATTAAATACTCAAATGACTATTCAACCTATAAAGGATAATTTGTAATTCAACTTCTAACTTTTTTTGTTCCCAATTTTAGTATATATATATATTTTCATACGGTTAATGTGACAATAACCTGAAAAGAAATTTAGCTTCTCAATTAAAAATGGCGAAATGGTCTGATGGAATCTTATACTTGTATGAATTTGTATTCTAAACCTTCTAACTTAGCACTTTGTCAACTGAATTTAACTCAATGAAACTCAACATTTTAAATCATTTTGGCTTTGTGTGAACTTCAAACGCCCAATGAAAATGGCATATCATCATCCACATTAGATTTAATATGAAACGTCATTTATTTTTTAATTTTTTCTTCTTTTTCACTCCTCCCTTCATTGTTACTCGAGCAATTTCGAAAACCCTTTCCTCCATTGATACCAAAGAATCACCATTAAAATACCTTAATATATTTTAATATTTACACACAATTTTACACAATACACTTCATCTAATTTCATAAAGATATTAAAAAATTACTTTTCACCATTCAAAACTATCGAATTTTGTCACTTTACCCTAGAAAAAAGAAAAACACAACAAATCAAGAACAATTTTGACAGCAAAAGACTTCAAGATACCCATTAGACATATTTCTTCCGATAACTATGTTTATCCCACCAGATTTCGGAATTTTCCTTTGCTGATTATGTTCAATTTTTTCCGCACAATTTCATTTTTAATTTGGGGGAAGAGAAAACGAAAACGAAAAAAGAGAAAAAGAAATTGGAAAGAGATGGTTGAAGAGGAAAAGAAATGCGGATGGTTGGGGAAGAAGAAGGAAGTGAAACATTTATTTTTAATTTTTTTTTTCTTTTTATTCTAATTTTCTTTTTCTTTTTAATCTAAATTCTTATGTCTACGCTCCTTTTGCGCAAGTTTCATTGAGTTAGAGGGTTCAGTTGTCAAAATTCTAAGTTGAAAGGTCCAAAATACAAACGCATACAAGTACAAGAGTCTATCAGACTATTTCGTCATTAAAAATTAAAATAACATAGAAAAGGAGAAGTAAACACAAAAACGAGGAAAATATGACAAAATAAGAGTATAATAATTGTTCCACAAAAATTCAGATATTTATAAACAGTTAAAAAATAGCCATCTAAAATGGTAAAGATAAAACTATGATACAAAATATCATTTTAATTAGGATCAAAACAAATTTTAATATTTCAAAACAAAAAAAAAAAGTACCTAAAAATTGCCTAATGATTCACATCAATAGGAGGCAATTGGTAAAGAAAAATTACTTTTCCATGATGATTTATTGGATAAGATGAAAAGGTAAAGAGTTGTTTAAGTTAATTTTCAGAAGTTAGTGATCTTAGACATGGGGGAGAGGAAAGGTTGATTGTTTTTACTAATAATTCAATACATTTAATCACACTAATTATAGAGAAAGGATAAAAAAATATAATCCATTTAACCACACTAATTATAGAGAAAGAATAAAGGATAAATGCTTTAATTATCTAATTTTTTCTTTTATAAAAATGCTTTATCTAATTAACAAATTTAATCCATTTAAACATAACCGTTCTTAAAAGAATTAGATAAAGCGTTTTTATAAAAAAAAAAAAAAAGTAATTCCTAACAACTTTCTATGAATAATTTCTAACAATTTTCTATGAAATTTTTTTGTCTTTCAACGTTTGACTTTACACCTTCTTCTTTTTAGTATTTAGTATAATATAATATAATTATTACTTAATATTTAAATAATTAGATATTTAATGATATTTTAATTTAATGTGAAGATAATATGGTAATTCAACTTTGCATATTGGAGCTTCCACTTTTAGTATAATATATATATATATATATATATATATATATATATATATATATATATGAGTAGAAAAATGATGAGACAGTAAATTTAATATCCCAAAGAATTTGAACAATTGGGTCTAGATGCATGAATTTAAATAAAATTATTATTTAATATTAAATTAATTATATATTAATATTTAATTTAATTTAGGGATATAATAAGGGCAGAATGATAATTCAACTTTTAACTTAAGAGCTTCCCACTTATAATAATATATGATATGATATATGATGATATGATATGATATGATTTGTCCAAGCCTTGACATACAGAGTTACTCAATGTTGTGTATAGGAGTGGCAAACGAGCCAATCGAGTCGAATTTGAATCGATCAAAAAATGAGTTAAATAAAAATGGATAAGTTACTCGACTCGACTCACATTTTAAATGAGTAAAAATGATTTACCCAATGAATAATATGGGTACCCATATTTACCCATATTATAATAGAAATCTTGTTAAAAGCTTTAAAACAAAGAAAGAATTAAAGTTTTTTTCATCACTTCACTCCACCCCCTACCAACCCCCCCTATCCCAAAAAAATGTTAAAAAAAAATAAAAAAATTACCACCCCCCCCCTCCACCCCCTCCACACCCCATCCAAAAAAAAATTAACAAAAATTTAATTTTTTTTAAAAAAAATTACCACCCC
>NC_064292.1:3042415-3109038 GCF_019186545.1 Solanum stenotomum
GCCCCCTATACCAAAACAAATGTAAAAACAAGTTTCATTTAAAAAAAAAAAGAAGACTTTCTTACTACCTCACCTTTTATCACTTTTTCCTTTTTTTTGTGTGAATGCAAATCTTTTATCCATTTAACTACCACTTTTAAATGGATAATATGTGTATTATTCATTTTTATCCATTTTTAAATGAGTTGGATATCCAACCCATTTAAAATGGGTAAATATGAATGGATACCCATATTAATTATCCATTCTGACACCCCTAGTTGTATTGGTGGGAAATAACAAGGTACCCCGGAAACTAGTCGAGACACACAAATGGGGAAAAATTTTAACATGGTAGAGGCACAACCAACAAAAGGTGGGTGAGGCTCCATTAACTTTTTGACACATGGATAAGTGAGCCATTTATCTACTTTAAAGATATAATGCTACCACTAACAAGAGAGAGAAAGTATATTTACACAATAAATTGAGTTGAACATATATAAAATATGCAATAGAAATTAAAACGTGGGTTTACTTCTTCTTTGTTTTAATATTTTGAGATTATATTGAATATGTTACGTAGTTATATGTTAGTTTGACAAATTTATTTTGATATGGTATCTTTTCTATGTAATATAATTTGTATTTTTGTTTTCATTGCAGTTACTTTTCTACTTTAATTTTTTTTTTTTTTGATAAAATAGTACTTAAAATTTTGTGGAATATGTTTAATTTATTTTATTTTTAAAAAATATTTTACTTTTTTGTGAATTTTTTAAACTAATGATTTATTTAAGTTAAAGATGGCTAACTTTAGAGAGAAATCAAGATCTGAAAAATTAATCTTTATTTCTTTTCAACATTGGTGCAACTTTTTTTCTAACATCAGCAAAAATATTTATAAAAAATTACAGATTCAGTTTGAATGTCAAAATATGTAGTTTTGATTTACCATCCTTTGATTTTATAAAAATATTAGGAAAGAAAATTCAAAATTTAATTTTTCAACAAGTATAAAATGTGGATCCACAATCATTTTTTATTTTATTATTATATATTTAGTGAAATATATTATTTCTGATGGGATTGAGATTAATTATAAAATTTATTTTACTCTTGTTATTTTTGTTCTAGGTTTATAAAAATTCTTCAAACTAACATAAACTACAATAATAATAATAATATATCCAATGTAATCTCAAAATTAATATAATATTAAAAATTAAAATAGAAAAGCAGCAAATGCACGTATTATTTCTCTTGCATTTTTAAATATTTTTTCAACTCAATATATTGTGTAAATATATTTTCTCTCTCTTGTTGGTGGTAGCATTTTTGCTTTAAGTAGATAAATGACCCACTTATCCATATGTCAAAAAGTTAATGGAGCCTCACACAACTTTTGTTGGTTGGGCTTCTACCATGATAAAAAAATTTGTGAGTAGAATCTTATCTTTTTAGAAAAAAAGTTACACCAATGTTGAAAAGAAATAAAGATTAATTTTTCAGATCTTGATTTTCTCTCTAAAGTTAGCCCTCTTTAACTTAAATAAATCATTATTTTAAAAAATTAACAAAACAATAAAATATTTTTTTAAAATAAAACAAATTAAACATATTCCACAAAATTTTAAGTACTATTTTATCAAAAAAAAAATTAAAAGTAGAAAAATAACTGCGATGAAAACAAAAATACAAATTATATTATGTAGAAAAGATACTATATCAAAATAAATTTGTCAAACCAACATATAACTACGTAACATATTCAATATAATCTCAAAATATTAAAACAAAGAAGAAGTAAACCCACATTTTAATTTATCTTGCATTTTTTATATATGTTCAACTCAATTTATTGTGTAAATATATTTTCTCTCTCTTGTTAGTGGTAGTATTATAGCTTTAAAGTAGATAAATGACCCACTTATCCATGTGTCAAAAAGTTAATGGAGTCTCATCCACTTTTTGTTGGTTGTGCCTCTACCATGTTAAAAATTTTCAAGATGGGCTTGGACACCACAATTGTTCAAAAAGAAAAACGTATTTATACATGTAATCAAAGGCGAATCTAGAATTTCAAGAAGACGGGTGCACCATTATCAGGGGCGGCTCTGTCCCTTTAAGAAAAAAGGCAACTAATTTAGCTTTCAAATTTAAAGGGCCTTATTTATTTTAGCAATAATAAATATAAATTTTTCATAAAAAAAAATAAAAAAAATATTAAATACATTTGCAAAATAAATAAATTTTATTCTAAGAAAAAGTCATTAGAAGAAGTTTTAAAAAGGTTGAATGCAGACACTCTTTTATGAATAAAATAAAATGCAAGGTTGTGAAAATGCAGCATCTGGGAATTGATCCCTCAACCTCAAAGTGGAAAACTGACACTCAAACCTGTGAACCATCCAGTTGTTTATGTCATGGGTTCCTTCAGTTGCTATTTGATATATTTTAAGAATTATACAAGTAATACATCGAGTTTTGTCGGATGACCACGGGTTCAAATAACCCATTTTTTAAGCTTAAATTCTCCCCTGCATGTAACAGAGTGGTGAAAGAAAAGAAGAGCATTACCTTCACCACAACCAAGCTTAGGACTCTTGAAACAAGTCTCAGAGCGCAAGAACTCAAGCAAAGTTGTTGAAGGATCCACATATGGCAGCTCAAACCTCTCTCCATTAACTGCAAACACCAAATTCCCCTTTTTCTGTGTTTCCTCCATTAATACAATAGCCTCCAACTTGACTTTTAACAAAAAATAACTTTATGCTACATTATAAAGGGAAAATGAGGCTCACAGTTATGTAAAATGTGATGATTATTTTAAGAGATAAGAGTCTGAAAAATATCCAAACTTTGATCGAATTTGCTATTGCGATACTAAACTTTCATAAGGACCTATTACCTTCCTAGACTATTTAATACCGTATTTTTTACCCCATGAATTATTTAAGAGTGTATTTTAAAGGTATATATGTGCCCACGTGGACACATTACTATTTATAATTTTGCATTATTTTTTTATGTCCACGTGGGCAAATATATATGTTTAAAATACGGTATTAAATAGTCTAGGGAGGGAATAGGTCCTCATGAAAGTTTAGTATCGCAACAACAAATCCGACCAAAGTTGGAGTATTTTTTAGACCATTATCCCTTATTTTAAAAGAAAATATTTCCAAGTTATAATAGGGATAATAGAGAAACAGATTCAATCATTTTGAACCACTCATGCCACAATTATATTACTCGGAAGATATGCATTGTGTGTTCGGAAGATATTCAATATATTTTTACAGTGGATCTTTACTTGCCTTATTATATGGTGAGAATCGAAATAAAAAACTTATGGATATTTCATATAGGTTGTGTCCTTTTTATGTAGGGCTCACACCCCTATCCCCCACTTCCGTACCTTCTAATTGCTTTCAAAAATTAAATGGCTATTTTGTTCTTTAAAATCATTATATTAAGAACATTTAAATGCAAAGGTGTAATT
Organism: Solanum stenotomum; assembly: GCF_019186545.1. Classification (NCBI taxonomy): domain Eukaryota; kingdom Viridiplantae; phylum Streptophyta; class Magnoliopsida; order Solanales; family Solanaceae; genus Solanum; species Solanum stenotomum. The sequence goes on from NC_064292.1 coordinate 3,045,900, forward strand.
ATACAATTTATGTAAACATAACAAATGAAAATTTCAATTAGAAAAAAAAAAAAAGTCAAATGATTGTATTTTATTTACTTCAATCTTTTCAATTCATTTGAATATTTTTATCTTCCATTGTTTATTCAATGATCTTCCGTCTCAATTTCCAATTGTTTATTTAATAAGACATTTCAAATCAAGTTTTTTTTTACTTCTTATATACTTTCCTTTGACTTTTATGTATAAAACATAAATATTACTTTAACTTATTTTTAGATTAATAAAGTCACTTTACTTAAATCTTATATCCTACTAATCACTCCAACCGACAGAATTTAAAAATGGAGGGATCACATTCCGTCCACTATACCTCTTTATGATGTTTAATATTACTGGTCCAACTAATTTAGGTTATCATTACATCCATAGTGGAAAAACCAATACTTTCTATAAAAAAAAAATCTCAATTTTTGAATTTTAAATTCGAGACATCTGAATATATATCTAATAAAAAAATCAAATCTCGCCCACCACACCTTCTAAACGTGTGAAATTTCATTGAATACTACAGCTCATGGAATTGTTGTGGTCATAATAAGCTCAACCATTGGACTGAAAATCTTTATTATATTCAGTAAAAAACACGTGGGATGAATATTTTAAATTTTTTAAAAAAATCTCTTCCTTTTTTTAAAGAGATTTATTTATTTATCACTAAAGCTACCTTCAAATATAGCTTCTAATTCACTCAATCATCTTAATTTCTCTACTAATCATCTATAATTCAACTAATACAATAGTCCCCTATCCTAATTTATATATTACTCACTTTTGTTTTTAATTTCCGTCCGAATAAAAGACGTATGTTTATGTTTAGTACCAATTTAACTTTAAAATATCTATGATTTATGTAATGAAATGATTTATAGCTACATAAATATCTATGATTTATTTTAAATCACGACTTTCAAGTCTTTCTTTTTTTCTTGAACACCGTATCAAGTCAAACTGCCTCGTATAAATTGAGACGGAGGGAGTACTATCATTTTATTGCAATACAATCTAAATTTACACTGTCACGACCCAAAAATGGACGTGATGGCACTCGTCTTAACCCACCAAGACAAGTCAGCCTAAAACTCAACCATTACAATAAAATGCAGAAATTTTATAATAAACTCAAATATACCCCCAAAATCTGGTTATCACGTGTACAAGCCTCTAAAGTATTACAATTGATTCAAAAGAACAACACAAGTCTCATATGACATTGTTTCTAGAGTAGAACAAGATCATAAACAGGAGTAAGAAGGTCTGTTGAGTTGACAAACAGCTATCTCACAAATCTCCAAGAAGCCTCGGAAAAGAAGGGAATAACAAGTACCACAAAAATCCAGGCTCGTAACCTACAAAAATTTGTAGAAGCAAGGGGTGAGTACCAAACCACACGGTACTCAGCAAGTAAACCTCTAAACACGAGCTAAGGGGATAGAATACAAGTACTCCTTACACCCCAACCGAACCTTCACAACTACAATCTGTATAAAACCAACCCAACCTCACAATTCACAATTTACAAAGCACATAGCTTAACACAACACTCTAACAATTGCATATCCTCAACAACAACACTCTAACAATTGCATATCTTCAATAACAAGCTCAATATTCATTAGTCACAAGTTCCATAGAAAGGCACTCACAAGATCAGCAACATACAAGATCAAGTTCACCAATAATAAAGAAGTGCAATGCAATGAAATGCAATGTCAAGTATATTGATGCATGTCTGACCTAGTGATACACACCCGCTGTCTCTCAGTCCGGGACCCATGGGGGACATATCTGTCCATGCATCCATCGCGGCGCGCGATACGACCCTCGATAATAGTAACCATCGCGGCGCGCGATACGTCCCTCGAAATATAGTATCCGTCGCGGCGCGCGACACGTCCCTCGAAATATAGTATTTGTCGCGGCGCGCGATACGTCCCTCGAAATGGTACATCCTTTTTATTTTCTTATTCTTTCTCAATGCACATAACACTTGTCACAACCATGTCTCAGAACAATACAAATGACATGTTCACACAAATAATGAGGAGATGACCATTTTGATAACATTGCACAATTCACAACAAGACAATCAGGATACAACATCAACAATGATTCAACAAACCTTTCAAACAATTTTCAACATATCACACAAACAATTGATCACATTGCCTTTTATTATCCCTTTTTCACCATTAGAATTAATCAATGTGGACAAGTCAACCCATCACCAAGCCTCGTTACCCTAAACACATATTACAAGGAAATACATGAATTCCATACACTTAACAAGGGTTTAGAAATCCACTTGCCTCAAATTAATTGAACAATCACTCCGGGTCTCGAGTCTTCCCATCTCGTTGAACTTCCAACTCAAAGCAATCTATTCAAATAAGTAACCACGATAAGATTATGAAATTAACAACACCCACATTACTATGTGTTTAGCCTTGAACTAACAATTCACCTAAATTTATAATCAAGTTTGTAAATCTTGATGTCAATCGACATTTCAACTATCATATTTCCAAGTTTCAAGTCTAGAGTTAAGTCCTAACTCCTCCAATACCATAATCTAATGGTATTCATATAATATAATATATCTATTATTCAATTATGTATATTAATATGCAAACTTAAATCATAAGATAATGACCAAATTTAGAGACGTAATCAGCATCCTTAACTATTGAAAACTTTACAAAAATCTAAATCTCGTCATTAATTTATTTAATTTATCACAGTGTATTCATAATGGCAATCATTGGCCAGCATCACATGAAGAATGGTCACTTACAATCCTTTGTTCTTAAAAATTTCCAACACTACAATACATGACCAAAACCTTTAACCAATCCACAACTCCAACAACCAACATGCTACAGTGCATCGGCGTGCACTCCAATTTCTTCATCCAACATTATTTAATATATAAAATGGGTACAGATTGAGACAATTGATATTTAATGGCTTTCCCACAACCCCAAAACCAATTAACATACTACAATTCGGTCAACTATATATACATATTTAGTATATATTTGTACAAGGATAAAAAATTAATTTGATAGATTTTGTTCCTACCTAATACTCGTTGTTTCCCTTGTTGAGGTCGCATAAGTTCTTCACGAACTTCTCAGTTTTTGCTTTCGTCCGCATAGGTGAGTTTCTACCTCTCTTTTTCTCTTTCTCAAATTGTGGACTAATATGTTAAACCCTACTAACTTATTTTATCATGGGTCAAATAGCATAGGGTCTTAAATAAATTATCACTTTAGCCCATTAACTGTCAATTATCTACAATTACCCATCAATTAATTAACTCAAGTTAAACGAATAATCCAAATTTCCAAAAATGATTTTTCGGGTCATTACATACACCGAGGTTGATATAGACAGAATAACAAATAAACTTTAAATCACACATTTTCTATTAAACAAAACAGTTCAAATTCTTTATGAGGATATACATAAAAACAAGTATTCAGTATCTATGTTGCTCGGACTTTTTAAAAATACCCCCAAGTGCCTGTTGGCTCGTCCTTAAATAGTGCATTTTTTGAGCAACCGACACGGCTGAGGCAAACAGTTTTGGGAGTCTGAGAAACATAGTTTCAGTACAAGAAAAACTCAAATTATATGGGAATTTTCTTGGGAATTTTGAGTCAAAATCTGCATGTATTGAAGTTTGTTGCGGATTTTCCTATCAATCAAAATCCATTGGAAATAAGCTCGTAGGTAATTATTACCTGTGAATTTTAAAATTCCTAAGTATATTACTTGGGGATATTAATTTCGCGTGTAATTTACCTACGAATTTTTTCACAAGAAATTAATTCTAAAAATTCGCAGTAATTTTTGGTAAAAATTGGTAAAAAATTGTGAGACTCGAAGGAATTTATTTATTCTATTTTGCCTTTCGTTTTTCTTTATATTTTGTTTTTCCCTGTTCTTTTTCTCTCTCTCTATATTTAATATGTTTTCCTTCCCAATTTTGTTTAATTAATATAATAGTGCACCTATTTGTTTTTTTTTTTATGTTTAATTTGTTTTCACCCCTAATTTAATTACTTGAACTAGCAGACTGCCATATTAATTACTAATCTAGGAGGAAACCTTGTATGGCCAAACTTTTTATCCTTATCCACCGATGTGGTATAGACTACAGAAGTAGTGATTCACAAATATTACATTTTAATTTTATCCAATTTTCCTTCAATAAATCAAATATGTAAAGATAATAATATTTATTCTCTATTTCTAATATTTCTAAATAAAGTATTTCATCTATTTCAACTTACATTCTTTTTAATATACGTAAATAAAGTAGTTCCTTCGTCTCATGTGGCATCTTGAGATCCAAATATATTTTTCTTTGACCGTATTTTTTTCATTTATCTTTTTAAAATATATGAATAAATTATTATTATTATTTATAGTACTTTTACGTAGTTTTCAAATATGTAAATTTTATTTCACAGTATTTAAAGATTTTTTATGCTTACGATAAAAAAATAATAATAATTAAAAAAATAAAAAAAAAAAATAAAAATATATATATATATATTCAAAAATATTTTTCATTTAATAAAGATTTATCTATCGTACAAGACAATTAAACTTTATGCTAATAACAAATATAAATAAAATATCCTCTTCTAAAAACATATATTTAATTACTCAGTAATACATAATTTATTGAAATGTAGTAAGCCATATTTCAAAATTATAGCTGAGTTTTTAGTTTTATTTAAATTAGACGATAATTCAATGAATAATGAAAATTCAACAATGAGTGCTTTTTCTTTCAAGAAGAAAATTATGAATATAATTATGAGAATTATATGTTTTAAATAATAAAGAAAATGAAACTAAGACATTTATTATTATGACTCTAATAACACATTAAACATCTGTTAACAAAATCATTGGTATATGATGATTGGTAAAATTATTTCACCAATTTTACCCCATTAAGTAAAAGAGTGTTTTCAATTAAAGCACTCCCCAGCTAATCCGCATACCGCAGTGACAAGACTTTGAATAATTCCTTCGGTATGTAATTTTCGTGTAAAATCTCATTAAATAAATCCATATCTAAATTCATAGAACCAAACTCTCAAGTAATTCTCTAACTTAAAGAGTTCAATTTTTTAATATCCCCAACAAAATCCGTATGTAGTCTTTACTTGGGATTCTTCTGCCAAATAATAAAGGAATTTATTTTTGTTCATTTACTTGTGGATTTACCTACGAAAATATTACGTGCAAATTAATTTCCCCAGCTAATTCTCCAAGTAATATTTTGCGCCAAATTTACTTGTGGATTTTCCTTCAAAAAAAATTTCACAGGTAAAATATTGTAAAACTTAGGAATTTTATAATTTTGCATGTAAATTCGTAGGAAATTCCTGTGGATAGCATTCCTAGGAAAAATTCCCAAGTAATTCATAGTTTTCTTGTAGTGTTTAGTATAACTCGAGATGCATGTTGAAACACTTTTAGTTAGATTTCTGAGCCAAGATACTTTCCAAGTATTTTTCCACATAATCCAGGCCACACTGTGACTTCACAACGGGTATTATTATAGATAGAATTCTGAAACAGACCCATCAAGCTTGCCCCATAGTTTGAGCTGTTCACGTGCTGCTATAACAGTTGCACAGTGGACCGAAGCTGCCAGAAGCAGTGGCGGTTCACCAGATGCTGCAAAAAGAGTAATCAAGTTAAGATTCAACAGACATTGGATATGTTGATGACATTGGACTTAGTCTAGTACGTAGAAGTAAATGAAAGTATGAAGGGAATTCCTCTATCTCACAGAAAGTATATTCTTGATCTACTTTTAGAAACTGGAAAGTTGCCAACTAGACGTAGCAGTACTCGACTGAATCCTCATGTCATGTGGACGTATGATCAATATCTATGCTCCAACTTGAGGGGGAGAGTTACAACCTAATGTTGGAATAAGATATTGACTTGCATTCGCATTACATATTTCTTTGTACGATTTTCAAGAATCAGTTGAAACATGTTTGCAACATTTTCCACTAAACTGAGTGAAGAATTGATTTCAAGAACCTTTCATGATGTTCATTCACAGTTATATGCAAATAACTTGTTTGACAGAATAATACCTTTAGACGAGAGAACACGTTTTCAATGACGTCCACTATTTAGCACATGAACATTGAAATTCTGAGGTATAGTGTCAATTGTCGGGATCTTGTATTTCCAAGTGCTATTCGAGACCATTAATCCGTCTTCGTTGGTGAGATATTATTCGTGCATATTTTTTATCTGTAACACCCCGTATCCGAAAATAGACCAAATTGCAGATTTCTAGTGTTGCAGGTGGCACCCATGGGCACCATCCATAGACCGTAGGAGGACCCACAGTCTGTGGTTCGTGTCAGCAACCTCCCCCAGAACTCAGCCTAAAAATTCAGCCAAGTGTTGACCCACAGCCGAACCTACGGTCCGTAGGTCAGGTCACGGACCGTGGTTCGTGTCCGTGGATCGATGCCCCAAAAGCCCAACTTCAGTCCCGATTGACGGTTGACTAGCACAGACCGTCAGTTGATCGACGGTCCGTCGGTGACCCCAACAACAGTTAAGTCAGGGGTCTTTTGGTCTTTTCCTATTCCGTTGGACCCCTAAACTAAGACCCTAAATTATGAGATTTTAGTCAGTTTAAGCCTAGAAACATAACTAGAACTCACCTAAGTCACATCATTCATCAAAACTTAGAAAAAATTAGAGCGTAAGAGGAGAAGAGAGGTCAAGAACCCTAGTTCAAGAACGCAACAAGGTTCCATCAGTTCCATCCCCAAAATCGAAAGATTTCTCCATGAAATTCGTTGCTAGGTATGTGAGATTTCACTAGTGGGTTCCTTTCGCCCATTAGGTCCCTAGTTTTCCATCAGATTCTTGATTCCCTTATTATGACTAGACCTAGGGTTTTCTATAACTTCAGCATATTATCATGAATTAGTTATCTAAATGTTCCAAATCAGATTATCATGTTATTATTCAGATTATTGCATGAATTTCAGAGCCCTAGCTATGTAGTTCTTTAGTTCTAGAATTGCACATGCTAGGCCAGATATTTCAGATATACATGCCTCAATTTTTGAATGTGTCATTATTAGTTTATTAATGTGCATTCTTAGTTGCATGTCAATTTTGAGCTATCCAGTATATCACAGTAAATCAGTCATAATATGTTGTTAATCATTAAATCTATTGGGAGTAGCATAATACCGAGTTGGACTAGGGTCAGCTACCCATATAGTCCCAGAACTACGAGCCACGTAGGTTGTAAGTCCCATTTGTGGGCATCATTTTAGTGATCATGCCAACATGCCTCTACACCTTTAGCCATGTGTATTGGGTCCTCTCGATGAGGCGTGTATATATCGGACCCCACATTTGGTTTTATTGTCGGTTATTAGTAGCTCCCACAGTTCAGTCAAATTCCATTGCATTGACCATATTTCAGTATAGTCAGTATTTAGTCTTAGCATGTTATAAATTGGTCATTGCATTCAGTTAGCTCAATATTCAGTATCTATATCATGTTCATATTATACTCTTGCTTTATTGCTCGTTCAGTTATATGTTTATTTCAGCTTTACTCTATCTTGCATGCTCAATACATTTTAAGTACTGACGCATACTATGCGCTACATCTTCTCGTGATGTAGGTCCAGGTCCTCAGCATCCAGATCAAGCTTAGATCGGTTCCCGATCTCCAGTTCAGCAACATCAATGGTGAGTCCTTATTTTTCGAGGACAATAGTCGTGTTATCTTTCAGTTTTCAGTCTTTAGTTTTAGTTTTGCTAGATTTAGCTGGGCATGTCCCAACACTTTTAGTCAGTTAGAGGCTATTTTCAAACATAGTTAGATTCAGCTTAGTGTTTGAGTTTGATATTTCTTTTGTATTAAACTCTTAGATTTGATATATTCATTTTTAGTATATGGGTATTCCCCATTATTTCAAATTTGCTTATAATTAGCTTCCGCATCAGTTATTATTATTTTTAGTATGCTCATGTCATGCAGTAGGGTTAGCTTGGGGTCACTTGTGATCCTAGGTCCCATGTCTGCGTCCAAGGGTAGCTCGGGGCGTGACAAACTTGGTATCAGAGCACTAGGTTTAAGTGTCCTAGGATGTCTGAAAGATCGCGCTAGGTAGAGTCATTTTCATGGGTGTGTAATGAGCACCATATATAATAAGAGGGAGGCTACAAAGTGTTTTAGGAAAAATCTTCATTTTTTTGTTACTCTTATCATGCGTAAGGTATGATCTAATTACGTTCTAACTTGATGTTCTACATTTCAGATCATGCCTCATCGTAGAGCTAACACCAGGAATGTGAATGCCAAGAACGCAAACGCAACTCCTCCAGTCCCAGATCAAGAAGTTTCGAATGCAGAATTCCGGAACGCCATTTAGATGTTGGCTCAGAGTGTGGCCAATCAGAACAATCAGTGGGTTCCAGGTCAGGCAAATGCAAAGGTTGGATTAGCTGCAGCTAGAGTGCAGGATTTTGTTAGGATGAATCCGCCAGAGTTCTTAAGATCGCAAGTTGGTGAGGATCCCCAAAACTTTATTGATGAGGTCAAGAAGATCTTTAAAGTGATGCAAGTAACTGGGAATGATCGGGTTGAGTTAGCATCGTACCAACTCAAAGTTGTGGCTCATATCTGGTATACTCAGTGGAAAGAGAATAGAGGTACAGATGTTACTCCTATCACTTAGGCTTGCTTCAGTGAAACTTTTCTGGACAAGTTCTTCCCAAGAGAGCTAAGGGAGGCAAAAGCCTAGGAGTTTATGAACTTGAGGCAAGGTAACATGACAGTCCAAGAGTATGAACTCAAGTTCACCCAACTCTCCAGGTATGCTCCGCACATGATTGCTGATTCCAGGGCTCAGATGAATAAGTTTTTATATGGAGTATCAGACTTGGTGAAAACAGAGTGTAGGAATGCCATGTTACTTGAAGATATGAACATCTCTAGGCTCATGACTCATGCTCAGCAGGTGGAGGGTGATAAGCTTAGGGAGCAGGCCAAGGAGAATAAGAAAGCAAGGACATGCAACTATGACTATTCCCAACAGAAATCAGGTGGTGGAAATCGCTCGCAATATAAGTAGAAGTCTTTAACTCTAGCACCTTCATCAGCAATGTTCCATCTTCCAAGTTCCGGAATGATAAAACAGGTGGAGCATCAGGCTCTAAGACTCAAGGTAGTGTTTTAGGCACCAAAACCTACCCAACTTGTCCAAAGTGTGGTAAAAATCATCCGGGCGAGTGTCTTGGAATTGTATTGGGGTGTCCCCAAATAACTAAACTTTTATTATCTCAAAATAGTCAACAAATAATATGATAATAATACTACATAACATTCAACATTTTCTTGCATATCCTAATGAGCTCAACTATGCCTATTATGGATGGTATCGAGGTAATTAATTCCTAACTAATTATAATTTAATCTTAATTTTATGTCTAATGATTTACTCGAATGTTTGTTGACATGACTCGATATACACGTGTAACACACGTGCATATTTTCTGAAAAATCTAAACAATATAACGTTTATCTATGTGTGAAATGTATTTTTATTTTATTGAATATTTTTTTTCGATTACTTGGCAACAAAAAAGCTTCGATCGATGGGGATTACTACGATGATTGTGGGAATAACAACTCCAGATGATAGTGAAGAATATCGCAAAAAAAGTATGGAAATTGGACTTGATGAATGCTATGAGAAGCCATTAACAAAAGAGATACTTCAGAGTCTTGTTGGGAAAATTTCTAACAAAGTTTAATATTATAGATGAAATAAATCATCTTATTATAAGATAAGTTATATAATATAGTTTTTTAGTCATGTACTTGAGTGACTTGACCTATATAAGTATTATTTTCAAATTTGGTGAGTATTAAAGATGTACTGGTAGACATATGATTATGATGCTATATATCCCTATTATTATGAACTAGAATACTTCTTTTTGTTGGTTTTCATTCGGAGTTTCATATCTATCTTGAGGTCAGACTAATTTGAAATAATTAGAAAATTTATTTTGAGGGATAAAGTTTTTATTTTCTTATTTTTCATTCAATGTTCAAGTTTATTGTCGGAACAACAAATGTAGGCATATTTCATTTAATTTGATTTGCTATTATTAATTTTCCAATAATAAATTTTGGTAAATGTCATATATAAAAACTTCTCATGAAGCTCCAATAGATTTAAATGGATATCAATAATTTTTCTAGTATAATGTGCGTTCTAATTTCTAAGTACTGTTTGTTTCAAAGACAACGAAAGGTATATGTACTGGTAATTTATTCTTCATTCTATGCATAATTGTTTACTCGAAATTTTGTTTTAATAATATGAATTCTATTTAAAAAAATTATGACATAACTCGACATACATGTGTAACACACGTGCATGTGGTTAAGCTAGTACTATTGTTGCTTGAATCCTTCAAAAATATTGTCTCATTCGCAATGGATCCTTTCAAGAATGCATTGCCTTTGAAGGATCCGACATATACTCATATTTTCTGAAGAATCCAAACAACATAACTTTTGTCTACGTGCGAACCGTGTTTCCATTTTTAACATGATATAGTTGATTTTTTTTATTCTTTTTCGATTTATAGGCAACAAAAAAGCTTCGATCAAAGTTTTTTTAAAAAAGGGTCAGAAAATAAAATGATCATTATTATTATAGCAAACACAAATGTTATAAAATATTTACAATGATCATATATCAATATTTTAGAAGAAATAAATCACCTTATTATATGACTAAAACCATATATAGCTCTTTAGTCATGTACTTGAAATTTGGTGAATATTAAAGATGTAGTAGACATGATCACGACTCTTTGAAAATGCCTGCGGGTGCATGTCAGATCCTCAAAAAGTAATGTGTATTTTTGGAGGAATCAACACATGTACAACAACATTCTGGATAGTTTAGTATCATTTGAAGCATGCTGATTTCCGAGCCAGCAAAGTTTCTACGAACTTCTCTGCATAATCCAGGCCACACTGTGTCTTCACAACTGGTAATATTGCAGGGACATCTAGATAGAATTCTGAGACAGACTCGTCGAGCTTGTCCCAACGTTTGAGCTGTTCACGTGCTGCTTTAATGGCTGCTCTTGTTGCACAATGGACCGAAGCTGCCAGAAACAACGGTGGTTCACCAGATGCTGCAAAAAAAGTTAATTATAATAAGATTCAACGGTTTGTATGAATTGAAGCAAATTCAGAATTTGAAGTTTATACATTCCTTCATTGAGCTCAAGTTAGTATATAATAATAACATAGCTCACTAAAAAGTATTTATAGATATTTAGTGGATTTTTCAATATATCTATACAAAGTCTGGACAAAAGTTACTGTGTTCCTGTGAACTCAAGAACATGGAGAACTCATATGACACATGGTAAAGCTAAAGGAAATGAAGAAAAGAGTTATACTTTTGGACGAAAGAACACGTTGTTCGTGATGTCCACTGTTTACGAGATGAACATTGAAATTCTGGGGTATGGTGTCAATAGTTGGGATCTTGTATGTCCAAGTGCTATTTGAGACCATTAACCCATCTTCATTTGTAAGATATTCTTCGTTCATGAAAAATCCGATTCCTTGTACGAAAGCACCTTCAATCTGTAGCAAGGAAAAGAAAAACAATCACCACAATTATGAACAATCTTGGGATCAAGAATCAGATAGATCTGAAGTTTGATTAACGGTTTGAGTGCATGATGCATCTCTGAATCGTATTAAGCGAATTCTAGTTACAAAATTATGATGAAGGAAAGAACCTGTCCCAAATCAACAGCTGGATTCAAGCTCTGTCCGCAGTCGTAAATAACATCCGACTGCAGAATGGTAGTCTCTCCAGTCAGAACATCTATCTCCACCTGCAAAAAGAGTACTATTGTTAGTTATCCATATGAAGATATATTGGCTGCAAAATGATCCACAACCGGAGTTCCCTGCCGAGTGTTGTGTACTCATATATTGAAAATTGATAGTCATTGCATACGATTCACTTTCAAGATATCTTGGTGGTTAAATGATACACACGAGACTCAAAGTCTCATGCTTAAGAGGGTGGAGGTTCGAGTCCTCTTCAAGGCATAATATATGAGCATTCTCAATAAGAGAGCTTGATCGGATCAGTATTGATATTCCAATCAGTATTGATATTCCGATATACTGATTCGAACTAAGCTCTTGGAATAAATTCAGTAAAATTTGGTGATCTTCTCTACGTATTGAAAAGGGAATCTGCTTTAAAGTAGCAGACTGAGGCAGGGAACAAGAAAATCTGACAGGAGTAACAAGTTTACCTCACTGACAGCAGCGCCGAAGGTCAAATACCTCAAGAATTCTGGCACATAATAAGAATTTGCTGCCAAGTTTATTGATTGTGTTTGTGCCTGCAAAAGAAGCAAAATGATTTCAAATATGACTTCAGAGTATTTTATCTTCTGACTAATTCAAATTTAGCATCTTTGGCATCACGAGTTCTGTTTGGATATGGCGAAATGTTTATAAGAACAAGGTAATCATTGATGATAAGGCGTCTCTTGCAACGAGAACATCTTAAGAATACAAGTTCACAGTGATTTCAAAAACCAATCCAGAAAACCGAAAGTACTGATTGGGAGAAGTGTGACTTGCAGTGTTGAAATGTTGAAAACAAACCTGGCGAATCAGCGTTGGCCAATCAACAGAACCATTTTTTTCCTGCAACTGTTTCTTCAGAGGGGTGAGTCTTTCAACCAAGATATTACAGCAAAGTTTAACAGCTGCACAGCTTGATTCCGATGTAGTGCTTCCAGCCGTTAACCCACCTTGCACTACACTTAAGGTGTCTGCTTGTATGACTCGTACTTTCTCCACAAGGTCTTCGGCCCAACTACTTTCGATTGAACTGAGAGCATAGGCAGTCATCTGTCTAACCTTTGTCCATAGCCCTTGGCCAACTTCAACTCCTCCAACCTCCACAACAATTGATCCATCTTGCAGAATACTGACTTTTCCTGGTGTCGGTCGTTGCGAAGCATTGTACACAGCTGGCACACGAGAAATACCCCTTTTCTTCCATGTGTTTTTCTGGTTGAACTGTTCTATCATCTTGCTTCGTTGAAAAAAGCTCGACGACACTGCCAACTTATCCATGATACTAGGCAATGTATATTCTCCTTCTGCTACAACGTTACCATAGAATAAGTTAAGGCTTTCAAATGAATGAACATTCTCATTTCTGACAGAGTCCACCTCAATCGACAGTAAACTTGCGACGTGTTCTATTATAGCTTCGGCGATATAAGATCCTTGCAACTCCCCAGGGCCCCGCATGATCGTTTTGCTGGTGAGATTTGTCTTGCATAGTTGTATATCAAAAGATAAGGCACCCCAATTATATTTTTTTAGTGTATTCATCAGATATGATGGTATGATGGGGCTCATATCATCTGTGATCCCAGCATTTATCAGTATATCAAGATGTAATGCTGTGATCTTTCCGCTAGACTTGAATCCTACACTGTATGTTACTTTCATCGGGTGTCGTCCTCCTGTCATTATCATGTCACTGTTCCGGTTGACATATATCCTGACAGGTCTTCTTAACTTGTATGCTGCTAGTGCACAGGCCGTGGAAACCTAAAATTATTCATAAACTTTAACATCAGTGTCAGAGAATTGTTATTATTACTATTTCTTTTTCGTATACTCACATGCATTGCTTTGGAAAACTTGCCCCCAAAGGCACCTCCAAGCCTTCTTGTAATTACGCGGATGTTGTGTGCAGGAACACCAAGACAACTGGCAATCACACTCTGTGCATTCTCAGGGCACTGGCTTGAAGTATAAACAACCATGCAGTTGTCTTCATCTGGAATTGCGAGGGCAGTCTGTGTCTCCATATAAAAATGGTACTCGGAACCCAATCTTAACTGGAAAATGATTATTAAAAGAAATGATAAGTAATATGTTTGAACCTTTAGCATACATCACCATACAGGAATCAAATTTAGGAAACCATTGAAACAATGCTATGTTCTCAGTCTCTTCAAAAATGCCACCAGGTGCATGCCGAATCCTCCAATAGTGCATTTTGGAGGATCCACTATGGGTACGGCAATAATTTTGGAGAATCCGAGCAACAAAAATCAAATATGAACAGTAGAGAAAACAAAAGTACCTCAGCAGAGAGAATTTTTTGATCAGCTTCAGCCATTCCTTTTGAGAAATCGCCAATCTGTGCAGGCTGAAAAGGTGGAGGGACTTGAATAAAGCTAGCTTTCTCAACAGCTTCCTCAACAGTTAAAATGGGAGAATCTACAGTTGTAGTGTCGTATTCAATGAGGGCTGTCGTTGCAGCCAGATCAGCAGATCTCTGACTGTCAGCAACCTATGGTGTTTCAACAACATAAGGAAACAAGTTCAAAATTTCAATGGACTTAGTGCATGAGAAATTAACATTTCATTAAAGCAATCTCAGAAGAAGGAAACTTGAAGTGCTCACCACAAATGCAATTCTGTCGCCAGCACAACGGGAGAGATCTTCTGCAAATAAGGGCTCGGAGCCAAACGGTGTAACAACTCCTGCATTTGCCCCTCCTGCTGGGATATCTTTGTAAGTAATTATGGTGGTGTCTGTTAAATGAGTAGGCTCAAGCTGGATTCCCTTGACACCAGCTAGTGGTTTTGTACTGTAGATAAATGCTCCATTCAAGCAGTTTGGTGGTGAAGGAATATCATCTACATAAACTGCTTCACCTGAAAAATATTATGTAAACCAGCACACCTAAAGTTCAGAATGTTGCAGACTCAAAGTTATAGTTAAACTGGTGTGCAGATAAACTATTTTGTGTTAAAAAAAAAACAAAAACATGGCAAGAGGAATACATGACAACAAGGGAAACAAAAAAGGAGAAGAATGACCAATTGGTAACACCTGAAAACGGAATCTCAAGCTTCGTCTCCTTACACAATGTTTTATCCAAATCACACTACAAAGTTCGGTAAAAATATGTATTAACACCCCAAAGAATGGTACCTATAGTTGTACCAGAGGTGTCGAATGATTCCTAACGCAATGCTTTATCCAAAGCTAAGACAGAGTAAACTATTTCCTCGATCTCATATCTCTTATTATAGACTTTCCCTCCTGTACTTGCTATTTCTTTAATTGTGTATTTTCACTTTAAATACCAGATAACATTTTTAATATAACTATGTTGCTTGGACCCTCCAAAAATGTTGTCCACCCCTGTTGGATGCTAACATTTTTAAGTGTCTGAACAACATAGCTGCCTTAAAATTTAAATGTCAAAAAGCCAGCAGTCAAGGACAGGAAAAGTTGGTATGAGATTTTGGACTTAACATGCACAAGATGAAATAAAATATTAAAAGGGGATAACAAACCAGCAGCTTGCATGGCAGCTCCGATCTTCTTCAACGGTTCACCTACTGGAGAGTACTCTGTACTAAACTCCACTACCTGCTTAGAAGAAGATAGTAGTGTTTGTTTTTTCCCCTGACTAATGCAACCATTATTACTACTTTCCGAAGGTTCCTCATCTGTGATGTCATTAATTCCATCAAGTAAACCACCAGAAATAGAAGAATGAACATCAGTTAAGGGATAAAGAAACTCAAAAACATAACTGACGGCCAAGCTTGATCTGTACTCAGGGTGTAAAGTGCCATCTTCCGGTACCACCGCTAGTTTGACTAATTTAAGTGCTTCATACAAAACATGTACACTCAACATTTTCCCGGATAGGTATTCTTCTACCTTTTTAGCCCTTTTTGCATGTTTTGTGCCATACGCACCAAACGCCAAATGGATATTGTTTATCAGGATGCTGTTCTTGCAGTGAGAAACATCAGCCTGGAACGCAGCATTTACATATGCCAATGCATTCCCATGAGGTCGTGGAGCAGCTCGATAGGTTTCAAACAAAAATCTAGAATGAGTTTGGTGAGAACTTCGATCTTTCTTAAATGGGATGCAAACACTTAGAAGCACAGTCTTTGAGTCTAGTGGTGGTCTTGATAATAACTCCTCCCATGTGAGGTTTTCAGGTCCATGACTGGTCATCAAGCTAACAGTAGCAGAAAGCCCGAGAAGTAATGTAGCGATATCAGAAGGAAAACCATTCTTCTGTGCCATAACCAAATTTCCTCCCACACTAGCAGAGTTTCTAACAAATGGTGAAGCAATCTTCTCCATGTGGTCAGCCAATTTTTGGGATACCAACTTCCCATATGAACCCAAATTGATATTACTTTCCTCTTTCAAGACTGAAATGAATTTAGAGATAGTCACAGTTGCTCCAACTTCAATGCCTGTCTGATCTCTTTTGATGATTGAGAGTTCAGGAATGTGTCTGAGATCAACATAATGATCATATCGCTGAGTTTCCTTATAATAACCTGTGCCAGTATTACCAACGACGAGTTTAAAGCTTGCACGATTTAGTGTCACATTGAAGTTCAACAAGTTCCATAGCTCCTTAATGGAAACAGGACTGTACCAAGGGTACTTTGAGGAGTCCAAATTCGTGGCGGATTCACTTTTCAAGAACTCAGGATATGTACTAAAATTCTTGGTTGGATCATAGGGAGGTAATTTACTTACTTTCATTTCCTTGGAGTCTCCCTTTTTCCAAAAAGAATTGAACCCCAAATCCTCTATATCAATATCAGCAGCAAAAGTCTTGCAGGCATCAGCAATGGGCCGGTAGCCAGTGCACCGACAAAGGTTTCCCGCTATGGCATTTTCAGCTTCAGATGAAGTTAGCTTAGAGAATCCTGGTGGAGGATCGGGTTTGTTTCCTTTATCGGCGTTGACGAGAGCTGAGAAAAGTGACATACACAGGCCAGGAGTACAAAAGCCACATTGAGAAGCATAGAAACCGGCAAACCTTTCATGAATAGAGTGAAAACCATCTCTGGTGTTCCCAAGGCCTTCACTTGTAGTAATTGAACGACCGTTTAAACTACAAAGAAGTGTAAGGCACGAACTTACACTAAAATCTTCCACCTTTTTAAACTTCGGATCATACTTTGAGATCAGAACAACACAAGCCCCACAACCACCTGTAACCATACAAATAAGTTATGTTCCTTCTGAAACCAAAATTGTGCATTTGTTACCACATACTTAATCAGATTATAGATGGACGATGAAGAGATATACCCCTCTAAAAGACTTAAGAAGCAGTATTTCATAGTCTAAATGATGTCAGCAAACAAGGAATACGATATCTCACTTAACGTGTATTCTACATTGAAAAACTATAAAAGCTAGTCATTTTACTTCATTGTACAACAAAATTAATTCTACTCTCCGAAGCTGCTGAAGTTAGCTTCGTATGTAAATCAATTACATATGGTGAAACCTAAAACTTCATTTTTGCTATTGTAAAAATATGACACTTGAGCCTAACCGCCATCCGTTCCCCAAAAGCTAGCTCATGAGAGGAAGTTTGTGCAAGTCCATATAAGCCAATGCGAGACTCTATCCCCCATCCCAAAGAAAAAAAAAATTCACATAATACGTAAGATATGGCACCTAGGTCTAACTCAACCCCAAAAGCTAGCTCATGAGGGATGGTTGCTCAAGTCTATATAAGCAGACCACCAATCAATTCCCTAACCAATGTGGAACTTTAA
Source organism: Solanum stenotomum (assembly GCF_019186545.1). NCBI lineage: Eukaryota > Viridiplantae > Streptophyta > Magnoliopsida > Solanales > Solanaceae > Solanum > Solanum stenotomum. The sequence goes on from NC_064292.1 coordinate 3,063,676, forward strand.
TCCACACTAGCACCCCCTTCACGCCCAAGCCCAACTGAAGCGTGGGCTAGGAGCCCAAACAGGGATGAACCTGACTCTACCCTGATACCATGTAAAGATATGACACCTAGGCTTAATTCAACCCAAGAAGCTATCTTATGAGGGGAGGATTGCGCAAGTCTATATAAGCAAATCACCGATCCATTCCTCAACCAATATGAGGCTTGTAACCCCCTCTAACATAATAAAAGATTTCATTGCCTGAAAACAATTAAGCATACAGTGTCCCACTCCCAACACTTGAAACCCGAGACTTTTGTTTAGAGGTGAAAGAATCTTTACCGTTCCATCACACCCTTTAATGGACATAGAAGGCTTAAAGAGCACAGAAATGCAGAGATGTAAAAAAGCATCAAAGGAAAGCCTAGTAAGTTATCATAAACTTTCTGCAGATGACTGGTGAATAAGAGAAGTACACTAGAATTTATCAAATTCCATGAACATTTGCCATAAGAAAACCAATTTAAGGAAATCCAAAGATTCTAACATTCCTTATGTACTAGCACCAAAAACAAACGTATAGTATACACTAGGAAGATTGAGATCATGAGATCTCAGGTTCAAGGTTCAAATTTCAACAGAATAAAAAACAATAGATATTTCTTCTTATTTGTCCAAGCCTTGACATACAGAGTTACTCATTGTTGGTTGGTGGGATGGTGGGAGATAACAAGGTACCCCTGAGACTAGTCGAGACGCACAAACAGGCTTGGACACCACGGTTCACGGTTGTTCAAAATAAAAAACATATTGATACATGTAACAGAGTGGTGAAAGAAAAGAAGAGCATTACCTTCACCACAACCAAGCTTAGGACTCTTGAAACAAGTCTCAGAGCGCAAGAACTCAAGCAAAGTTGTCGAAGGATCGACAGATGGCAGCTCAAACCTCTCTCCATTAACTGCAAACACCAAATTCCCCTTTTTCTGTCTTTCCTCCATTAATACAATAGCCTCCTTAAAATCAAAATTCTAAGGTTAGCTCTTTCACAAAAAAATTAGTCTTTTTTCTACTTTCAGTTGAAAAATATCAGAAGTGAAAGAAGAAACATGAATCTTGAATTTAATTAGGTGTCCAAAAACTTGACTTTTAAACACAAAAAGATTCTTGAATAAAAAATTCTTGGCTAGCTGAAATACTGAAGCAGTTAACTTTGACACATACCCTTTACCAATAATCTAGTCTTTCTCAACTTTTTTTGTACTTACAGAGCTGAAAAATTACCAGAACTGGAAAAAAAACAAAAATCTTGAATTGGGGGTCCAAAGCTCGACTTTTTAATACAAAATACCCTTTATCACAAATCTTGTCTTTTTCAACTTTTTTTCTACTTACAGAGCTAAAAAACTACCAGAACTGGAAAAAAAAAAACAAGAATCTTGAATTGGGTGTCCAAAGCTTGACTTTTTAACACAAAAGCTTCTTAGATCAATATTCTTGGCTAGCTGAAGCAATGACACATACCCTTGATAAAAAATCTAGTCTTTTTCAACTTTTTTCTCTTACTGAGCTGAAAAATTACCAGAACTGGAAAAAAAAACAAGAATCTTGAATTATATATATTTGGTATCCAAAAGCTTGACTTTTTAATACAAAAGCTTCTTGAATCATAATTCTTATCTAGCTGAAACACTAAAAGCAGTTGACTTTGACACATACCCTTTATCAAAAATCTTATCTTTTTCAAATTTTTTCTACCTACTGAGCTGAAATATTACCAGAACTGGGAAAAAAAAGAATCATGAATTGGATGTCTAAAAGTTTCTTCAATCAAGATTCTTGGCTAGCTGAAACACTGAAGCAGTTAACTTTGACACATACCCTTTATCAAAAATCTCATCTTTTTCAACTTTTTCTCAACCTACTGAGCTGAAAAATAACAGAACTGAAAGAAAAAGCAAGAATCTTGAATAGTATAAGTCCATAGCTAGCTGAAACAGTTAACCTTGACACATACCCTTTATAAAAAATCTTATCTTTTTCAACTTTTTTTCTACATACTGAGCTGAAAAATATCACAACTGAAAGAAATATCAAGAATCTTGAATTGGGTGTCCAAATGCTTACTTTATAACACTAGCGTTTCTTAAATCAAGATTCTTGGATAGCTGAAATACTAAAGCAGTTAACTTTGACACATACTATCAAAAATGTGATCTTTTTCAACTTTTTTTTCTACCTACTCAGATGAAAAATATCAGAACTGAAAGAAAAAGCTAGAATCTTGAATTGGGTGTCCAAATGCTTGTTAACACAAATGCCTCTTAAATCAAGATTCTTAGCTAGCTGAAACACTGAAGCAGTTAACTTTGACACATACCCTTTATCAAAAATGTGATCTTTTTCAACTTTTCTTCTACCAACTGAGCTGAAAAATATCACAACTAAAAGAAAAAGCAAGAATCTTGAATTATATAAATTAGGTATCCCCACAACTTGACTTTTAACACAAATAACTTTATGCTACATTATAAAGGGAAAATGTAGCACACAATTATGTGAAATGTGATGGTTATTTTGAAAGAAGAAAATATTTCAAAGTTTTAATAGTAATGATGGAGAAAAAGATTCAATCATTTTGAACCACTCAAGTCACAAGTGTATTTATTAGGCAAAGGACTTTATTACTAATTTAAGATACTATTTCCACACTTCTGTCTCTCTATTTATAGGTAAAAGATAAACGAGAGATCTTTTTTATGCCCTGACATGTGCTTTACATGTTGTGATGTTATCTTTCTTCCCACCAACTCCTTTTATTTAGGGAAAATGCCTAAATATATTATTGAACTTTGACAAAAAGTTTATTTATATCATGTGTTAAAAGTTTGACTTAACAATATATTGTTGTTTGAGAAAAGACTCAAGATAGAATATTTTTTTTCATGTGGAATGTCATATAATAATCACACTCTCAATAGTTTAGGTATGAAACTAAAAAAAACAAATAGTTCAATGTGTTTTTGACACTTACCTCTAAAAATTGTGTCCTTTCTAATTATACTTATGTAACACTCATACCTCTATTCCCCACCTCTGCCTTGTATTATTATTTTTTTTTCGTACTAAACACATCCTCTAATTAGTAACTTTCAAAATTGAAAGATTATTTTTTAAAAAAATCATTATTTTAATAACACTCAAATGCAAAATTGTAATTATAAAATCTATGCAAATATAACTAATGAAAATTTCAATATAAAAAAATCAACAGATATCTTTTATTAAAAATCTTATCTTTTTCGAAATTACTGAAATTACTCATGTAAAATGTGATGATTATTTTGAAGAAAATATTTTAAGGATGATTGAGAAAAATTCAACCAATTTAAAGGTCATGTCATAATTATAGTAGGTCTACTTATTATAATTTAAGGCAATTACTTTCCCACTTCTCTCTATCTTTTTATAGATTATTGATAAAAGAGAAATCTTATTTACATGTGCCTTACATGTTGTGATGTTATCTTTCTTCCCACTAAATCTTTTTATTTCACGGAAAGAATTTAAATATGTTACCGAACTTTGAAAAAAGATATATTTATATCATTCTTTAAAAGTTTGATTTATACATATCATTTTTGTTTGAGAAATATTCATTATCCATGCTATTATTTTCGAACGAAAAAATAATTCCAATTTTGCAAAATCATTTTTTATACGTGGTCAATTATGATTCGGACACGTCATTAGTTAATTTTTATTTAAAAGGAAACAGACTTAAATATGCCACCAAACTTTGAGAAAGACTCATCTATGTCATCCTTAAAAGTTTAGCTCATCTATGACATTTGAGTTAAGATTTTTTTTATTTTTTTATTTTTTATTTTTTTTTTTTTTACAGCATCCAACGTTTCATTAAAACTGAACAAAACAGTAAGCTCAAACATCAAGTCTACGCTTAAAAGTCATAACATTTATTTCCCAACTTTCTAAAAACACAAACTATAAACAAGGAAAACTATCCCCATTTATCGAAGCCCTAATTTGACAATCCAAAAAAAAATAACCATCACATTTGACATTTGAGTTAAGAAATAATAGCATGGATGAATATTTTTCCAAACGAAAATGGCATAGATAAGTCAAATATTTAACAGATGACACAAATAAGACTTCATTATATTACTCGGGAGATATGCATTGCGTGTTAGGAAGATATTCAATATATTTTTAGAGTGGGTCTTTACTTGTCTGATTATTTAGTGAAATTTTTTTTTTGGACTCAAATAAATCGAAATAAAAAACTTATTGATATTTCATATAGGTTGTGTCCTTTTATGTAGGGCTCACACCCCTATCCCTCACTTCAACCATGTATTATTTTTCTGAAAAATATTTTCTTTCGTACTGAACACACCTTTTAATAGCTTTCAAAAATTAAATGACTTTTAACACAAATAACTTTATGCTACATTATAAAGGGAAAATGTAGCTCACAATTATGTGAAATGTAATGGTTATTTTGAAAGAAGAAGAAAATATTTCCAAGTTTTAATAAGGATGATGGAGAAAAAGATTCAATCATTTTGAACCACTCAGGTCACATTTATATTTATTAGAAAAGGAGAGATCTTTTTTGTGCCCTCACATGTGCTTTACATGTTGTGATGTTATCAATCTTCCCAACAAGTCCTTTTGTTTTAAGGAAAATGCTCAAATATATTATTGAACTTTGAAAAAAATTTATTTATGTCATATGTTAAAAGTTGACTTATCAATACATTGTCGTTTGAGAAAAACTCAGGATGGAATATTTTATTCATGTGGAATGTCATATGATAAGGTTTTTGCAAATAAAAGAGAGTGTATAGTACACACACCACTGAAGTGTGTTTCTCAAACTAATAAGTGATAGTTTAGATATAAAACTCACACCCTCAATAGTTTAGGTATGAAATTAAAAAAAAAATAGTTTAATGTGTTTTTGACACTCGTCTCTAAAAATGGTGTCCTTTCTATTTATTTTAAAGAAAATATTTCCAAGGATGATGAAAAAAATTCAATCAGTTCAAACCGTTCATGTCATAATTATAGTTGGGTCTACTTAATAATTTAAGGCAATTATTTTCCCACTTTCTCTATCTATCTATAGATTATAGATAAAAGAGAAATATTATGTATGTCCTTACATGTGCTTTATGATGTTATTTTTTCTTCCCACCAAATCTTTTTATCTCAAGGAAATAATTTAAATATGTTATCAAACTTTGAAAAGAGATATATTCATGTCATTCTTTTAAAGTTTGACTCATCTATACTATTTTTATTTGAGAACGACTCATTATCCATGCTATTATTTCCAAATGACAAAAAATTCAATTTTGCAAAATCGTTTTTTATACGTGTGGTCAATTATAATTCGAACACGTCATTAATTAATTATTTTTTAAACTAAAAAATGTTCAAATATGCCATCAAACTTTGAGAAAGGCTCATCTATGTCATCCTTGAAAATTTAGCTCATTTATGTCATTTCAGTTAAGAAATAATAGCATGGATGAACATTTTCTCAAACGAAAAATGGCATAGACAAGCTAAATTTTCAACCGATGACATAAATAAGCCTTCATTATATTACTCGGAAGATATGCATTGCGTGTTCGGAAGATATTCAATATAGGTTGTGTCCTTTTATGTAGGGCTCACACCCCTATCCCCCACTTTCACCATGTATTATTTTTTTGAAAAATATTTTCTTTCGTACTGAACACACCTTTTAATAGCTTATAAAAATTAAATGACTATTTTGTTCTTTAAAATCATTATTTTAAGAACAATTAAATGCAAAGATGTAATTATACAATCAAAACATAACAAATGAAAATTTCAATAGTAGAAAAAAGAAGAAGAAGAAGTCAAATGGTTGTATTTTCTTTTCTTTTCAATTCATTTGAATATTTTTCATCTTCCATTGCTTATTCAATGATCTTCCATTTCAATTTCCAACTGTTTATTTAATAAGACATTTCAAATCATTTCAATTTAAGTTTCTTTACTTCTTATCTACTTTCCTTTGACTTTTATATATGAATAAATATCACTTTAACTTATTTTTCTATCACTCTACTTAAATCTTATATCTTACTAGTCAATCCAACCATCAAAATTTAAAAGTGGAGGGATCACATCATATCCCGCACAATATACCTCTTTATGATGTTTAATAGTATTGGTCCAACTAATTTAGATTATCATTATGTCCATAGTGGAAAAAATAATACTTCCTATCAAAAATTTCTCAATTTTTTAATTTTAAATCCGAGATATCTGTATATCTAATAAAAAAATAAAAAGATCAAATCTCACCCACCACATCTACTAAACGTGTGAAATTTCATTCAATACTACAGCTCATGGAATTGATTGTGATCATAATAAGCTCAATTATTGTACTGAAAATCTTTATTATATTCAGTAAACACGTGGGGTTAATATTTTAATTTTTCTAAAAAATTAAAAAAAAATCTCTTCCTTTTTTCAAAGGGATTTATGTAACTTCTAAAGCTACCTTCAAATGTAACTTCTAATTCACTCAATCCTCTTAATTTCTCTATTATTCATCTATAATTCAACTAATACAATAGTCATCTGTCGTAATTTATATTATGCCACAGTGGGATTGAATCTCCTTAAAGAGAGCAAAATATTCGTGTCTCGGCCTAAAGATTTGTTTAAGCATTTTTTGTCATTTTATTTCAACTGTAATTTATTATATTTGTGGTATATTACACCAACAATTTAAAGGAGAATCATGTTTTTGTTGCAGTTTGAAAAGGTGTGGCTATCAAGATTAGGATCTCAACATAATTCCGCTCAAACGTCGCTCTCTTCAAGAGANTATTTATCACTAAAGCAACCTTTAAATGTAGCTTCTAATTCACTCAATCCTCTTAATTTCTCTATTATTCATCTACAATTCAACTAATACAATAGTCATCTGTCCTAATTTATATTATGTCGTAGTGAGCTTGAATCTCCTTAAAGAGAGCGAGATATCCGTGCCTCAGCCAAAAGATTTGTTTATGCATTTTTTGTCATTTTATTTCAAATGTAATTTATTATATTGGTGGTATATTACACCGACAATTTAAAGGAGAATCATGTTTTTGTTACAGTTTGAAAAGGTTGGATATCAAGATTAGGATCTCAACATAATTCCGCTCAAACGTCGCTCTCTTCAAGAGATGGAAGTGAAGAGATGTACGGGTAAAGTATTTTTCTACTTGCTCAATTGAAGCGGAGAAAAAAGTAAAGAAAAAACTTTTTACCTAGTACTTTCATGAATAAAGTAATACTACTTTTCATGAAAAAAATTATGTTTAAAATTTTAAAATAGTGGGGGTTCATGAAATGAGAAAAAAAATAATAAAAGATCATTGTGAAATTGTGATTTTTGCATCTTTGAGAAATGCTCTAAAAAAGAGTATTAAGAATGCATATATTTATTGTGGAATAAATCACATGTTGTTGTTTGACTGTAATGAGATGATTTTTAGCGCTAACATGAGAGTTATAAATGAATTATGAAAAACATGTTGAGTAACCATTTTGTTAGCATGATGGACAGCTAAATGATTGTATATATTAATGTAATTATATAGTGATAGAATAGCTGATTTGGAGGGATAACATGAGAGTTATAAAACGATTTGTTTTTCTGATGCCCAAGACAAGAGAATGATTTTATTTATCAATGCTACTTATGTGATTTAGATTGTCAGGAATTTGCTTCAAAATAGTTGTTACTATGTAAACATTGACCTTTTGTTTTACTAATTTACTATTTCTTAATATTTCAATATTTTCGACGAAGAAAAGTTCATATGACTTCTAATAACACAACGTTGAAGTCTGTATAAGTTTAATTTTTATTATTTATTTAATAGTTAATTTTTATGAGATATATATTTTCATTAATATATATATTTGGGTAGGTATTTATTTATGTCACGAATGCATTATCAAGTTAACAAGATCTTCTAACTTCAAAATATATTATTTTTAAAAAAATTTGAGTTTTTTTTTATTTAAAAAATAATAACTCACAAAAAATGTGAATATATATGAATCATTTAAAATTTATCATTAACAAAATAAATTTTATATTTAGTAATATGGAATAAACATTTTCATTTGTCCCTACACTAAATTAAAATCTAATAACTATAAAAAAATTAGTAACATTAATTAAAAGTCGTATTTATTTATGTAAGCATAAAATTTATTAGAAATTCATCTATTGCACATTAATTCTTTAGTTGTAACATTATAAATTCTCTTAGTTATTACTAATTATTGCAAATGTTATTCATACTCTTTAGTTATAATATTATGTATTCTCATAGTTATAACATTAATTATTTCTGTCTTTCATTTTTCGTTATATTAACTTTTGACCAAAAATTTTTCATATTATTATACCACCCCTATATATGTGATAACACATCGTTGTTATTCTTCCTTGGACGAATCATGCTTGTTTGAATAAATTGAAAATTGTTTGCAAGTATATGAACTATATTTTTGTTAGGTGTAAGATAAACAGGTGATTATATATATGATTTCACAGATAGAATATATTCTTTAATTTTAATTTTTAGTTTTTTCGGTAAAAAAAAAAAGAGAAAACCTTTCTCAGTTAACTATGCACAGTCAGATAACTGTCTTTGATTTATGTACAAAGTCAATCGATAAGTCAAATATGAGAGCCAACAAAAAGAATGTCATATATTATGTTATAACTTATAAAATAAAAATTGATATACAAAAATAGTTCTAATAAATAAAATATAGTTGTTTTCCACATGTTCATATGACATCTAAACAGATTAAGGGGAATACACGTGCAAAGCACATCTGGTTAGATGACAAGAAAAATACACAACAAATATCGTGTATAAGGTAATATTAGTGAGATATGACTAATTACATAATTGAACCTCATCAAATTGAAATAAATATATATATTATTGCATTTAACTAATAAAATTTTTCATTGACCATCTTCATAGGTTCATGTGAATAAGAGATATATATGATGATCCACATTGAACATTACAAAAGAATCTGCAATATTATTTTATGTAAAGCTTTTTATTCAAATATTCGCTTAAATTTTCTTAATTGATAATCATGTGCAACGCACGTGTCGAAAAACTAGTATATATATATATATATATATATATATTAAGGCCTAAAATTTATTTACTTTCTTTATTGTTTTTTTTCTTCGTTTTTTTATAATTTTTTAATTTTAAAAAACTTAAAATTTTACTTTCAAATTTTAGTGAATATCAAATTGACTAAATTTAATTCCATTCATCATCAATAATATTATTTTTTCTTACTTCATCTTGATTATTACTTTCATTTATATCATTTCCTTAGTGCTCTTTTTTTTAATAAATTTTTTTACCTTTTTTAATTTATTTTTTACAAGAAATTAGTTGTTATAACATGGTAAGAATCACATATATATTTTTTATGAAATTTAACTTTTTTAATTTATATCACTTCTTTGGCTAAAGATTCATATATATGAGTAATAATAAAATTAAAATTAGAAAAAGATGACAACCTTCTTATTTAAGATATTTGTTTATTTTAATAAAAAAAAAATTGACATTTTCTCTTATATTTTCCTTACTAATTGTTAAAAATTATGTGGAAGTTTATTTATTATTTTTCTATTTTTTTTATACTTTTCCAAATTTTGAAAAGACTAAAAATTCTACCTCAAAACCTTATTGAATTATCAAATACACCCATATTTAAATCATTTCATTATTGATGCTATTAATTTTTTAAATTTCTTTCCTTAAATTCATCAATAATGTTATGTGTATCATTTCTTAAATCATTTCTTTTCCTTTCTTTTTTCTTTTTACTTTTTTATTTATTTATTTATTTCAAAACTTAATTGTCATAAACTGCATAAAAAATGTATTTTTTTAATATATAAATAGAATTTGATTTGTCATTTTATTTTGAATTCTTAGATTATTTCTTCTACTAAAGATCGATATCTATATGTTATAATTATATCAATGTTGTTCTTAAATGTCTATTGAAATATAAAAATAAAAATAAAAGTATAATAATGCTATGAATGACCCAATATCAACTAAGAACAACATTGATACTGGGTCCTTCATAGATTATTTCTTATTGTAACGACCTAGTTGGTCGTTTTGAGTACTAGAACTTTTTATTTCATAAAAGACTTTCCGATAGATTCTAAATGAGTATTTCGGACTATTCGTAACTATATTATGAAATACGTGGGGCAGTTTTAATAATTAATTTAGTTGGTGGTTAAAAAAAAAGATAACATTAAAATTTGTAGTGGACCAGTTTTTACCACTTTTATAATTAGTTACAGATAATAATAATTAGGGTAGTAGAAGAAAGGAAGACAAAAATAGAGGCACGAGCGTAAAAACAAATTTGAGAATAGGGTTTACCTGTGCGGCGACTACAAGGATATCAACTGTGTATTTGTTGTAAATGAGAAGAATTATGAGAAATTTTCTCTGTGTATTTTATTGATCAGTGCTCCATTCCATTTATACAAGTAGAAGAGAAGAAAAACAGCTATATTCTATACAGGTGTCCCTATACTATAGGCTAGGTTCTAACAAACTTAAAACAAACTTGTAAGAGAGAATATTCCTATGTACACGTATTGTTATCATCAGCTGGGCCTTTAACAAATGAGCCCAAATTCCTTTTGTCCAATTCATTAGTTGGGCCTGATATTCCTGATATTCCAACAGTATTCTTTTGTTGGTAAGTTTCTTCATTATTAGCTATTACTTCTGTGAAAGTTTAATTGTTAAAGTGTATCTTGGGCTGCTACGAGATTTTGGTGAATTCTATGCATTTGGGGGACATAACTTAATGGACAATTGTCAGGCAATCATTACAATAATTATGCGGTAATGATTAGGAGATGTTAATTAAGTAATTGAATGATATTAAAAAGGATATCAAGTTTTGCTCATAAGTTGCTTATTGCTCGGTGATTAGCAGTATAGGTTAGGTGGTTTTTGTTATTATTGAGGTTATCAAAAATTGGGTTGAAATCTTGTTTGGCATGCACGTGAGTTTTAGTTCTTGGCATTATCGTAGGACCTCTTAATAGCTACTCCCTCCGTCCACAATTGTTTGTCAGGGTAAGGTCACGCACATCCCTCAAGGAAAATTTAATACAAGGTGTAATTTGACTAATATAACTCTACAATACCAAGAATATCAAAAGTCCACATAACTTTTCAATTGAACTACATTATCATTAAGGGCAGAATTGGAAAAAAATGACTAATTATTTCTTGATTGTTTAAATTGACAATTAATCTTGGACATCTATTTTTAGTATACCTGCCAAACAATTGTGGACGGAGGGAGTAATTAATGATTCGCAGTGGACCAATTTATTACAATCATATAGTATGTGTTATAACTTGATTGGAAAGGGAGGGTGGTAATTACTTAATTGCACGGATAGTTGGTAGTGAATTAATGAAATTATGAAGGGGAAAGATATAGTGGTAATATGCATGAATTTGTATCACTGATTGGTTGGGACTTTGGATGAAAGTGAGGAAGTTAATAATTTAACATTAATGGTGATTAAGGATATAAAAGTGTGTGGATATATTGTTGAAGTGTTCGCTGCCACTGGTTGTGTAACCAGACGCTTTAACTTTTAAACATTACAACTTTGCTATTATGTTATAAACTATATTTTGATATATTGAGATAGGTAATTAAATATTAAGTGTATCGAATTATTTGAATTCCACTAAAGATAGGCTAATTAGAGGAATTAAGACTTACCCTTAAGTTTGAATTTTAGGAAATTGATTATAGAATTAGGTGAGTTTTTGGATCAACGCTAGACAAAGAATAATATGACTCTTTATAAACTCGCTAACTTACAAATTATGCATATATACTTGATAGATTGGAAAGGTTCGGAGGCATTGAGGAAAGGAAATGCATTGGAGAAGTAGTTTGCTTGACTTCGGTTCTTCGGTGGAGGTAGATTATGGTTTATTCTATTTGATAGACTCTTAATAGTGATTGATATGCATTGAGTGATATTGTGAAGTTTTCTATGAACTTTATTGTGTGGCTTAGTTGTGTGGTTTGTGATTGGTCTGAAATCCTGAGACCGTGAAATTTATAATCTTGAACCCTCTCTATCGAAGTGATGCCTTGAATAAAGAAGGCTTGATGAAATATTGTTAATAAATTGAAAAGTGGTGATAATAAATGATAAATTAATAATATTATTGGATCGGAGTGTCACGTTTCAACACGGTATTTTTGGATTGGAGTGTCACGTTCCGACACGATATTATTGGATCGGAGTGTCACGTTCCGACACGATATTTCTGGATCGGAGTGTCACGTTCCGACACGGTATTATTGGATCGGAGTGTCATGTTCCGACACAGTATTTTTGGATCGGAGTGTCACGTTCCGACACGATACAATTGGATCGGAGTGTCACGTTTGACACGGTAACATTAAAGGAAAAAGATATTGAATTAACTTAATGTACTCAATCTCAAAGAACCCATTTCCCAAATGAGTGTGGCGTGGAGGCATGAGTCCCCATATGTGTGTTTGATTGCGTACTTACTTTAGTGTTGTTGTCACTGGTTCATGTTATTTGTTGCTTGCCACCTGTTAAGTGTCATAGTTGATTTTATACTATTATTCATTGTATATTAGTTTCTATTTTTGGTTGATCGATGATACCTACTCAGTACATGTTGCCCCATACTGAGTCCTACTTGTGTTTTTCTTTGTTTTCCTTTTATGGAGTGCAGTGAGTGTACCAACGACTTTGACTCGCCCTTAGCTCTACCCAGTCTCAGCATATCAGGTTCAAGGGTGAGCTATTCATTCGAGCTTGTGTTGGATTCTCTCGGTCATGATATGATGTCCTTAGTTTGCGGACACAAATTACTTTATTTCATTTATTTCGGTGTTTTTGATACTCTTAGACTTAGTATTTGGAGATTAGATGTCCTTGATGTGATGACTTTCAGGTTTTGGGGATGATGTGTAATAGATTTTAGAGGTTGATTTGATTGGTTACTTTAATAAGTTTTGAGCTTCCGCATTTTATTGTTATTCGTAATTGAATTATTGATATATGTTGGGGTTTAGATTCCTTGGTTCTCCCACTTAGGAGGTTAAGTGTGGGTGCCACTCACAACTCGATTTGGGTCGTGACACTTATTATTTGATCTGAGCAAATTAATATCAATGTTGCTTTTAGTCGATACTGAGTCATTAATAGTATTATTATACTTTTAGTTTTATTTTTATTTTTCAATAAAAGTTGATGACCTACAAAATTCAAGCTTTATTCATATTGTATTATAGATTTAAAAGTAATCACTTTTAGATTGTTAAATTATTTCTGATTCATTAATTTTCTATTTTGCTAACATAATATATTAAAATATTAATTCCGTTCTTATTACTGATTAATTATTATAACTTATGAATCTAAGGGTTTCAGCAAAAAATCATATGAACTTGAAGTATTGCAACTTATATTTCATGAATACGTAATTTATAAAAAGTTTATTTTAAATTATTGTTATACCGCGCGAATCGCGGATAAGTTTCCTAATTTATTATATTTGTGGTATATTACACAAACAATTTTAAGGAGAATCATGTTTTTGTTACAGTTTGAAAATCTTAAAATAGTGGGGGTTCATGAAATGAGAAAAAAAAAAAAAAACAAAAGATCATTGTGAAATTGTGATTTTTGCATCTTTGAGAAATGCTCTAAAAAAGAGTATTAAGAATGCATATATTTATTGTGGAATAAATCACATGTTGTTGTTTGGCTATAATGAGATGATTTTTAGCTCTAACATGAGAGTTATAAATAAATTATGAAAAACATGTTGAGTAGCCATTTAACATGGAATGTTTTGGAAGAGAAAAAAATCATTCTTGGAATGAAAAAATATCATAAACATATGATGAAATTTTACTTGTCAAGTCACATAATATTGAAAATTTTGTGAAATACAATTTTGTTGATTGTGTGAGTCTTGAAACTCCTTTTGATTCAATTGTGTGAGAAAGTTGTGGCAAATTTAATAAAAAAGGAATTTGCTAGCCTAATAAAAATATGAGCTATGTGACTAACAACTTGACTTAATGTTGTGTTTGCAGTAAAGTACTTTGAAGATAAAAGCAAACTAGATGAGAAAGATTTGGTGTTATTTGGTGGGATGAAAAAAGCAAATTATTTTTTGCTAACTCTATTGTGGAGGTTGAAGTAAAATATATTAAACTTCAACTACTGAAAAAAGTGAATTGAACCACTTTATTTTGATAAAATAATTTTTCTAATTTTGATTAATTGTAATAGCACCAATATAATGGTTGAATACAAAATCGTTATTATAACGGTAAATTCAGACTCATGTGACGAAAACACAATATTGTGAGATCATATTGATCACTGGTATACCATCAATATTAATTGTGCTAAAATTTGTGATAATCTTGCAGAATTATAATCTAAGGCCTTAGCAAGATAAAGAGTTTGAAGGACATCGAGAGGGATGAAATTGAAGCTAAAAATGTTCTGAGTCATATATGAGGAAACCCAACCTGGGGACTAGAGATCCTATAACCAGGTTCAATGGGAAGAATAAATCATATGTTGACTTGTTGTGAAATGCACTATTCTTAATTTTACTCAATCCCTATGATGTAAGTGCATTTATCCTATAATGACTTGTGGAGGTTGAGTCTTGAACTCTTAATGAAATTATGTATCTCGTATGAGTGAGGTGTCAAATTATAGGAGCACCCTTGACAGATTTCACCTATGTGAGTGTGAAAGTAGGTCGCTTTCTATGAAAATGAGCTTGTTCTCAAAAACACTCATGAAACCGGGATAGCACAAGACCGTAATGTGTTGACTATTAAAGCTTATGTCAACACCTTGATTGTTATGTGTAAACAGTGATACTTTATTTCCCTTAAGCAGTCATAGTTCAAGTCTAAGACCACTACTGACTCTGGAGTAAAGATTATTGTTTTACTAAGTGAATGTTCAATACAGAGCACACCTTCATTATGCATAGTAGTCTCCCTTCAACTAAGTTGTGAAGAATCCTCTTATCTTATTATTAAAATGAGTGGGGGATTGTTGGTGTGACATTTTAATATTAATTAAAATATATTATATGTCACATTATATATCATGTTATGTCTATTGGTGGACATTACATTTGTTCTCTTTGCTCTCATCAATAGTGGAAGAAAGTGGTCATTAGTTGTTAGTAACTTATGTAACCACAACTCTTCGTTTCACCCATTATTCTATCTTTAAGTCTTGTAACTTATGTAACATTTGGGCCATTCATTTGACAAATTTACTACTCACTATCTTCCTATTCATTGCAAGGAAGAATTCATCACCTATAAATAGTGTGGTCTTCCTTTGTGTTGAGAGAATAAGAAACAAGAGAAGTACAAGAAAATATAGAATGAAAACGATGAGTAGTATTTTATTGTGTTTATATTGAGATTAGTGTAGTAGTGAAAGAGAGAGTTGAAACAAAAAATAATATTCTAAGTCTTCAATTATATTCACTATATACAAAAGAGAATATTTAAATATTGAAGGAAGGTGTTCTTATGTGGAGCTTTAGACTCTTCAACTAATCCGGAGTTGCTTGAGTTGTACATGTTGTTGGGCTGTTATATCCTGGAGGGAACAAGTCAAGAGTATTACTGCTGGATCGGTGTAGATTATGCCGCAGTGGGCTTGAATATCCTTAAAGAGAGCCAGATATCCGTGCCTCAGCCTAAAGATTTGTTTATGCATTTTTTGTCATTTTATTTCAACTGTAATTTATTATATTTGTGGTATATTACACCAACAATATATTACTCATTTTCTTTTTTAGTCCGTCCAAAAAAAAAGACATATTTTTATGTTTAGTAACAATTTAACTTTAAAATACATATTTTACCTGTAATGAATTGATTTATAGCTACACAAATATCTATGATTTATTTTAAACCATGAGTTTCAAAAGTCTTTCTTTTTTTTCTTGAACACCGTATCAAGTCAAATTGCCTCATATAAATTGAGACGGAGGGACTACTATCACTTTATTGCTATACAATCTAAATGTACACTGAGATTGAAATAGACAGAATAACAAATAAACTTTAAATCACACATTTTCTATTAAACAGAACAGTTCAAATTCTTTAAGAGGATTCAATATCTATGTTGCTCGGACTTTTCAAAAATACGCTCAAGTGCCTGTCGGATTGTCCAAAAATAGTGCATTTTTTGAGGAACCAACATGGCTGAGGCAAACAGTTTTGAGAGTCTGAGCAACATAGTTCAGTATCGTTCGAGATGCATGTTGAAGCACTTTTAGTTAGATTTCTGAGCCAAGATACTTTCCAAATATTTCTCTACATAATCCAGGCCACACTGTGTCTTCACAACTGGTATTATGGCAGGGATGTCCAGATAGAATTCTGAAACAGACCCGTCAAGCTTGCCCCATAGTTTGAGCTGTTCCCGTGCTGCTTTAACAGCTGCTCTTGTTGCACAGTGGACCGAAGCTGCCAGAAGCAGTGGCGGTTCACCAGATGCTGCAAAAAGAGTAATCAAGTTGTGATTCAACAGACATTGGATATGTTGATGACATTGGACTTAGTCTAGTTGAAAGCATGAAGGGACTTCTTCTGTCTCACAGAAAGTATATTCTTGATCTACTTTTAGAAACTGGAAAGTTGCAAACTAGACCTAGCGGTACTTGACTGGTTCCTCGTGTGGACGCATGATTAATATCTATGCTCCAACTCGAGGGGGAGAGTTACAAAATGTATATAGACATCATGCTTACCTAATGTTGGAATAAGATATTGGCTTGCATTCGATTACATATTTCTTTGTCCGATTTTCAAGAATCAGTTGAAACATATTTGCAACATTTTCCACTAAACTGAGTGAAGAACTGAGTTCAAGAACCTTTCATGATGTTCACAGTTATAAGCAAAGAACTTGTTTGACAGAATAATACCTTTAGATGAGAGAACACGTTTTTCATGATGTCCACTGTTTAGCACATGTACATTGAAATTCTGAGGTATAGTGTCTATTGTCGGGATCTTGTATTTCCAAGTGCTATTCGAGACCATTAGTCCGTCTTCGTTGGTGAGATATTCTTCGTGCATGAAAAATCCAATTCCTTGAACGAAAGCCCCTTCAATCTGAAGCAAGGAAAAGAAAGGCAATCGCCACAAATATGAACAGTCTTGTAATAAAGAATCAGATAGTTCTGAAGTTTGAATAACAGATCACATTCATGATGCATCTCTCGAAATAAGCAAATTCCAATTACAGAATCCAAAATCTAAGATGAAGGGAAGAACCTGTCCCAAATCAACGGCTGGATTCAAGCTCTGCCCACAGTCGTATATAATATCTGACTGCAAAATGGCAGTCTCTCCAGTCAGAATATCGATCTCCACCTGTAAAAAAAAAAAGCTTTATTGTTACTTTGCCAAATCAAGGTGCTGCAGAAGATATATTGACGTCAAAATGTTCTCTCTGTTTCAATTTCTTTGTCTTACTTTTCCTTTTTAGTCCGTTTAAAAAAGAATGTCTCTTTCCTTTTTTGACAGCTCTTTAGTTCCAATTTCCACGTGACATATTTAAGACCATAAGATTAAAAGTCATTTTGGTACATTCTACGTATCTTTAGCTTAAGCCCACAAGATTCAAGTCTTCTTTACGTTCTTAAACTCCGTGTCAAGTCAAAACCAGAAAAACAAATTGAAACGGAGGGAGTATTTCACAATCAGAGATCCCTGCTGAGTGTCATGCACTCATATATATTGTAAAATGATAATCCATGAAGCAGACTGAAGCGGGGAATGTTACCTCTACATGGATGACAGAACCAGAAAAACAGACAGAAACAACAAGTTTACCTCACTGACAGCACCGCCAAAGTTCAAATAACTCATGGAACCGGATTGTGGTACATAATAAGAATTTGCTGCTAAGTTTACTGATTGCGTTTGTGCCTGCAAAATAAGGGGCGAGCAGGAGACAACTGCAAACTCAGATATTTAACACAATATGGATAATTGTTTTAAAATATAAATTTTTCCTGAGCTACACGCAAATAGAAGCAATTACAAGCAATTATATATGTTACTTTTAAGTGAATTACTTTGTTATGGTCTTCAAATTGAATTCAATACTCAAAATTTCATTGTGACTGACCCCATGACTTCCAGAATTGAAACGTAGAAAAAAAAATATGAAGGTGGTTATTTATGTTGGTATGATGGACAGATCATAAAATATCTTGTATGATCTACATTAACATATTCTTGATATGGTAAATATGCAAGAGATATTCTAGATACAACATTTAGTTTACAATATTGAGTAGCACTAGTTGTAGCATATATAAGTACCGATGTATTCTTATGTATTTTGATCAATGAATGAAGACAATTTCTCTTGTTTTTTCTCTGTTTATGACAATATAGTGGGAAAACAAACCTGGCGAATCAGCATTGGCCAATCAACAGAGCCATTTTGTTCCTGCAGCTGTTTCTTCAAAGGGGTCAGTCTTTCAACCAATACATCACAGCAAAGTCTAACAGCTTCACAGCTTGATTCTGATGTAGTGCTTCCAGCTGTAAGCCCGGCTTGCACTAAGCTTAAGGTGTCTGCTTGTATGACTCGTACTTTCTCCACGAGGTCTTCGGCCCAACTACTATCAATCAAACCAAGAGCATAGGCAGTCATCTGTCTAACCTTTGTCCATAGCCCTTGGCCAATTTCAATCCCTCCAACCTCTACTATGATCGATCCATCTTGCAGAATACTGACTTTTCCTGAGGTTGGTCGTTGCATAACTTCATACACGACTGGCACTCGAGAAATACCCCTTTTCTTCCATGTGTTATTCTGGTTGAACTGTTCTATCACCTTGCTTCGTTGGAAAAAACTCGAGGACACTGCCAACTTATCCATGATACTAGGCAATGTATATTCTCCTTCTGATACAATGTTACCATAGAATAAATTAAGGCTTTCAAATGTATGAAAATTTTTGTTTCTGACTGAGTCCACCTCTATCGAGAGTGAACTTGCTACGTGCTCGATTATAGCTTCAGCAATATAAGATCCTTGCACCTCCCCAGGGGCCCGCATAGCTGATTTGCTGGTAAGATTTGTCTTGCACAGTTTTACATTGAAAGATAAGGCACCCCAATCATATTTTTTTAGTGCTTTTATCACATTTGATGGTACAATGGGGCTTACATCTTCCGTGATCCCGGCATTTATCAATATATCAAGATGTAATGCTGTGATCTTTCCGCTTGATTTGAATCCTACACTGTACGTTACTTTCATCGGGTGTCGTCCTCCTGTCATTATCATGTCACTGTTCCGGTTGACGTATATCCTGACAGGTCGTCTTAACTTGTATGCTGCTAGTGCACAGGCTGCGGAAACCTGAAATCATGCATAAACTTTAACATCAGATTCAGAGATTTGTTGCAATTACTACTCCCTCCATTTTTAGTCCATTTCAAAAATATGTATCTTTCCTTTTTTGGCAAACTTTTAGTTTCAAGTTTCTCCACGACATATTTAAGACCACAAGATTAAAGAACATTTTGATACATTCTACATATCTTTTAACTTTCTTAAATTCCATGCCCAGTCAAAAACAAACAAGCAAATAGAAACGGAGGGAGTATTTCTTTTTCAAATACTCACAGGCATTGCTCTGATTGCCTTGCCCCCATAGCCACCTCCAACCCTTCTTGTAATTACACGGATATTGTGTTCAGGAACACCAAGACAACTGGCAATAACACGATGCGAATACTCAGGGTACTGACTTGAAGTATAAACAACCATGCAGTTGTCTTCATCTGGAATTGCAAGGGCAGTCTGTGTCTCCATATAAAAATAGTATTCGGAACCAAGCCTTATCTGGAAATGATTATGAAAAGAGCTAATCAGTAATACATGTAAGCCTTTAGCATACATCTATGGCTAGACATGCAAGATCACCATCCAGGAAACCATTCGAATGAATGAAACATTACAGAGAAATCAAAAGTACCTCAGCAGAGAGAATCTTGTGATCAGCCTCAGCCATTCCTTTGGAGAAATCACCGACCTGTTTTGGATATAGACGTGGTGGGATTTGGAAAAAGCTTGATTTCTCAACAGCCTCCTCAACGGTTAAGATGGGAGAATCTATATTTTCAGTGTCGTATTCAACGAGGGCTGTTCTTGCCGCCACATCAGCAGACCTCTGACTGTCAGCAACCTATAATGTTTCAACAACATAAAGAAATTGTTCAAAATTGCTTTGGATTAAAATGCATGAGAAGTTAATGTTTCATAAACTGAATCCAGCTGGCAGAAGCTTGAAGTACTCACCACAACAGCAATTCTGTCGCCAGCATATCGGGTGAGATCATCTGCAAATAAGGGCTCAGTACCGAACGTTGTAAGAACTCCTATATTTTCCCCTCCGCTTGGGATATCTTTAAAAGTAATAACAGTAGTGACTCCATCTGTTAATCGATTTGAGTCGAGTTGGATTCCATTTACACCTGCCAATGGTTTTGTACTATAGATAAATGATCCATGCAGGCAGTTTGGTGGTGAAGGAATGTCATCTACATAAACAGCTTCACCTGCAAAAATGTATATAAACAAACACATGATTTGAAGTTTGGAACATTGCAGAAAAAAAGTTATGTATCATTAACATAATATGCAGATAAATATATTGAGTTAAGAAATAAAAGCATGGCAAGATGAATACATGACAATGAAGATACAGAAAAGGAGAAGAAATGATAAAAACAACTGACCTAGAAAAATACTGAACAGGAAAAAAACTTCAAAACGAAAGATCAAGCCTCGTCTCAGATGTAAAATAAATGACAAGGGAGAAGGAAAGACTGATGAGAAAATTTATAACCAAAATACAAGTTCCGCTGAATATGCATTAACACCAAAGAACCAGTCTAAAACTGTACCAGAGGCGTCGAATCAACCTTACAGTATTTCACTTGAAGTATCAGTTATCAATTTCACAGAATATAAGCTCAATCATAAAAACGGAAACTGTTATTGCAGGAAACTAAACTCCTTGAAGGATAGAATGAAACTGGCATGTTCAGGAAAGATTTGTCACATGGAAACAATTTTTTCATTGTTTCAAGGCTCCCCTTCACTAAACATGCACAAGATTAAATAAACTATTTAAATGAGAGAACTAACCAGCACCTTGCATGGCAGCTCCAACCTTCTTCATCGGTTCACCGACTGGATAGTACTCAGTGCTTGAATATTCCACGACTTGCTTAGCAGAAGACAGTAGTGTTTGTTCTCTCCCCTGACTAATGCGACCATCATTACAACTTTTGGAAAATTCCTCAACTGAGATGTCACTAATTCCACTGAGTAAACCACCAGAAATAGCAGAATGAACATCAGTGAAGGGATAAAGAAACTCGAAAACATAACTGACAGCCAAGCTTGATCTGTACTCGGGGTGTAAAGTGCCATCTTCCGGTATCACTGCTAGTTTGACTAATTTAAGTGCTTCATATAAAACATGTACATTTAATATCTTCCCGTCTAGATATTCCTCTACTTTTTTAGCCCTTGTTGCATGTTTTGTGCCATAAGCACCAAACGCCAATTGGATATTGTTTATCAGGACGCCGTTCTTGCAGTGAGAAACATCAGCATGGAAAGCAGCGTTTACATATGCCAATGCATTCCCATGAGGTCTTGGAGAAGCTCGAAAGGTTTCAAACAACAATTTAGAGTGAGTTTGGAGAGAACTTTGAGCATTCTTAAATGGGATGCAAACACTTAGAAGCACAGTCTTTGAGTCTAGCGGTGGTCTCGATAATAACTCCTCCCATGTGAGCTTTTCAAATCCATGACTGGTCATCAATCTAACAGTAGCACCAAGTCCAAGAAATAATGTAGCAATATCTGAAGGAAAACCATTCTTCTGTGCCATAACCAAATTTCCTCCCACACTAGCAGAGTTTCTAACAAATGGTGAAGCAATCTTCTCCATGTGGTTAGCCAGTTTTTGGGACACCAACGTCCCGTATGAACCAAGATTGACTTTGTTTTCCTCTTTCAAGAATGAAATCAGTTTAGAGATAGTCACAGTTGCTCCAACTTCAATCCCATTCTGATCTCTTTCGATGATTGAGGATTCAGGAATGTACCTGAGATCAACATAATGATCATATGGCTGAGTTTCCTTATAATAACCTGTACCGGTATTTCCAACGACAAGTTTAAATCTTGCACCATTTTCCATCACATTGGAGTACAACAAGTTCCGTAGCTCTTCAATCGAAACAGGATTGTACCAAGGGTACCTCCTTGAGGAGTCCGAATTCGTAGTGGATTCACTTTTCAAGAACTCAGGATATGTACTAAAATTCTTGGTTGGATCATAGGGAGGTAACTTACTTACTTTCAATTCCTTGGAATCTCCCTTTTTCCAAAAAGAATTGAACCCCAAATCCTCTATATCAACATCAGCAGCAAAACTCTTGCAGGCATCAGCAATGGGCCGGTATCCAGTGCATCGACAAAGGTTCCCTGTGATGGCCTTTTCAGCTTCAGATGAAGTAAGCTTAGAGAATCCTGGTGGAGGATTGGGTTTGTTTCCTTTATCGGCGTTAACGAGAGCTGAGAAAAATGACATACACATGCCAGGAGTGCAAAAGCCGCATTGAGAAGCATGGAAACCGGCAAATCTTTCATGAATAGAGTGAAAACCATCTCTGGTGTTCCCAAGGCCTTCACTTGTCGTAATTGAACAACCATTTAAACTGCAAAGAAGTGTAAGACACGAACTCATGCTAAAATCTTCAACCTTTTCAAGATTGGGATCATACTTCGACACCAGAACGACACAAGCTCCACAACCACCTGTAACAACACAAATAAGTTACGTTTTTTCTGAAGCCAAAATATAGAATTTGTTACAAAAACATAAATCAGATGATGAGATGATACCTCTTTACAAGACTATGAAGAAATAAGTGTTTCCATATAATCTAAAGTTAGCCATTTTATTCCATTGTACTTCCAATTAACAAGAAACAGAGAAAAAGGACAAGGAATTACATAAAGTAGTTCACTATGAAACAAAAAACTCCATCTTAAGAGAACTAATTCTTGTAAATGACTGATTTTCATTGCCTGAAAACCGTCACGCATCTGTACTTAAGAGGACCTCATTCTCAAGACACGAACTCAAGACTCTTTACCGTTCCACACCCTTAGATTGTCAAAAAACACTTAGAGAGTACAGAATTTAAGCACATAACCAAAAAATCTCAAAAAGGAATTCCTAATAAGTTATCATGTACTTTCTGCAAGATCACTGGTGAACAAGAAAAGTACAGCAGAAGTTATCATATCAGCATAGGCAAAAACTCTACAAGATTTCTTCCTATATGTCCAAATCTTGATGACAGAGTTACCCTATAAGTAGGTATCTGCGGGCAAGCTGACCTGAGCACAACATTTATCTAAAAAATTATATAGTATACATGTAACAGAGTGGTAAAAATATATTTAGGATAATTACCTTCACCACAACCAAGCTTGGGACTCTTGAAACAAGTCTCAGAGCGCAAGAACTGAAGCAGAGTTGTAGAAGGATCAACACATGGCAACTCAAACCTCTCTCCATTAACTGCCAAAACCAAACTCACATTCTTTTGTCTTTCTTCCATTAATGTAATAGCAGTTGACTCCACACAGACCCTTTATCAAAAATCTTGTCTTTTTCTACTTTTTAAACTGAAAGTTAACAGAAGTGAAAGAAGAAACAAGAATCTTGAATTCAAAATCTTACTTTTAAACACAAAAACTTACTTTAATTTGACACACACCCTTTATCAAAAATCTTATCTTTTTTCTTTTTTCTTTTTTCCTTCCTATTCTTGGTAACTCGAACCCATAATCTTAGAACCCACAACACTGTTATCTATTAAAATCTTATCTTTTGCAACTTCCTAAGCTGAAAACATCAGAACTTAAAGAAAAAAATCATGAATCTTGAATAGGGTGTTCAAAGATTGAGTTTTTAACACAAAAGCTTTCCAAATCAAGATTATTGGCTAGCTGAAACACTAAAGCAGTTAACTTTGACACATACCCTTCATCAAAAATCTTGTCTTTTTCAACTTTTTGAGCTGAAAAAATAACAGAAACTGAAAGAAAAACCAAGAATCTTGGAATTGTATTGGGGTGTCCCCAAATAATTAAACTTTATTATCTCAAAATATTCAACAAACAATATGATAATAATACTACATAACATTCAACATTCTCTTGCATATCTTAACATGATTGGTTAAATTATAGCCTTAAATTTTTAAGTTATATGAGATTTCATGGTGCCCTATGGGCCCATACTATATATGACAGCCATTTTGTGGTGCCACAAAATGTACATTTTTTGTTTTGTGTGTGTGGACTTTTCAAGAAATATATATTGAGAACAGAATGTCTTCAGTTTTATTTGTCCACTAACTTGGATCCTTTTGAAAAATTATTTATTGAAGATTTATTTTATTAAATTATTCATATTAATAATAATAATATTTTAAATTTTTTAATTTAATTACAAGGAGGAATATTTTATATAGTTATTAAAAAAATAATAATAAAAAGGAATAAAAATNGTCAACAAACAATATGATAATAATACTACATAACATTCAACATTTTCTCGCATAGCTTAATATGATTGGTTAAATTATAGCCTTAAACAATATGACCGCCATTTTGTGGTGCCACAAAATGTACTTTTTTTTGTTTTGTGTGTGTGGACTTTTTCAAGAAATATATATTGAGGACAGAATGTCTTCAGTTTTATTTGTCCACTAACTTGGATCCTTTTGAAAAATTATTTATTGAAGATTTATTTTATTAAATTATTCATATTAATAATATTTTAAATTTTTTAATTTAATTACAAGGAGGAATATTTTATATAGTTATTAAAAAGGAATAAAAATTAAATTAGCATAATTCGCAAAATTAAAAGCCTTTACATTTTTTTTTTGCATCTGATCTCAATAAAGTTATTCAGAATCAATTTACAAGAAGTCAACGATTAGGTGGAACATGTTCGAGTGATCTCATATATTGATGATTAATCCACTTAGGAAAGGAGATTTTCGTACGTGAGATCTGGAGAGGATAATATGTAGGCAACCTTATGTCTACCTTGTGAAGGTAGGGAGGTGATTTTTGATAGACCCTCGGCTCGAGTAAGCATAACAAAAATCAAGAATGTAAAATAAATATAATGGCAAAGAACTCATGCTAAAAACAGTTAAGAAAACAACATGTAGCTACAACAATAATATAATAACTGAAGCAAAGGAAACAACAATATTGATAAGGGAACCAAACATCGCTCAATTAGCCACTGACCTTCTACCTTAATTCTTAACCTCTATGTTTTTCTATCTAGCATCATGTCCAACTGCAGGCATGTCATGCTCTATTTAATCACATCTCCCAAAAACTTTTCTTCTCTTCTTCTACGTCTCGTTATATCCACTGTAGCCAACCAGGATCTCAAACATCCTTATTGGAGCACTTAACGAATCATCTCAGTCTTGTCTCCCTTATCTTGTCTAGGCCACTTTCAAGTTCCACCTTATTCATTTATGTTAACATACTTCTTGTACATATTCAAAAAATTATTTTAAATGTGATTTTGAAAAAGTCATACACAGATATGATTTTCTAAATAATAGTTTATAGTTATTGGACAGTCACTTCAATATTACTTGATAAAAATGAATAAAAAAGATTTCTTTCTTTTTCAAAAAGAAGATAACAGACTAAAGTATTTATTTTGTTTTTTTTGTTTAATGTTAAGGGGTCCAAGTTTTAATTTTAAATGTGTTAAAAGGGTGGGCCGGTTAAATTCTGGAGACGTAGAACCTCTAATAAAAGGCCACGTGGAATTGCAAAATAATTTATATTTTTTTGTTAAAAAATAATGTCATGAATAGACACTTTGTTGAATGACATAAATGAGCTCAATTTAATTCTATATAAGTGAGATCTAGAGAAGGTAATGTGCCGACAGCCTTATCTCTACCTTCACGTGGTTTACGATAAGACCCTCCGGTCGAGTAAGCATATTAAAAATCAAGTATGTAAAATAAATATCATAGCAAAGAGCTGATGCTGAAAACAATTAAGAAAAGAACAAGTAACTACAACAAATAATATGTTAATTTAAGCATTTGTATATCTTCTTCTCACATATACAAATCATCTCAATTTTGTCTTCCTTATCTTGTCCATCACAAAAATTACTTTCAAGTTTTATCATATTGAATTTCTCCTAGTATGTCACACATCTATGTTCACATCCTTTTTTGTACTTATCCAAAAAATATATATATATTCTAATGTGATTTGAAAAGTCAATACACAAAATATGATTTTCTGAATAATAGTTTATAGATATTGGACAGTCACTTCAATGTTTTAAAAGTGACGATCATCTTATGATTTTATTAGGGTATGTGATTGTTAGAGAAAATGACATAAATAGTCATTTAACTATATGAGTAGGTCTAAAATGGTTCCTTAATTATGTATTTAATGGATTTAGTCTTTTAACTATACATTTACCGATTTTAGTCTCTTAACTATAAACTTATCGATTTTAGTCCTTTAAGTATTCAAAAACTTATCAAGTTTGGTCTTTGTCCATTTTTTAAATACAAATAGCTTAGGTTTATATTAACGGAAATCTTCATAAAATTAAATCTTTAACCCATTTTTTAAGTTGTTTCTCTATTCCCGCCCTTTTTTCTTCAAACTACTCTTATGAAAAGAACAATAACGTCAATGATTCAAAATAAAATTAATGAGGTAAGAAGATATAAGTCCTAATTTTATTCAATGAGGATAAAATTAAGCTTATTGAATAGCACTTGAATATGCTAATCAGTGTGGATTTTATTTAATTTAAGCAAATTTCTTTACGTAAATAAAATGAATAGAATAATAAAATTGATCTATTTAAAAAAACTACAAATCTATCATTTTATAAATTTCAATTTCCAAAAAATTAAACAAATTTCGTTCAATGAAGTCGTTGGAGTACAAACTTTGGATTTAACGGGTAATAATTTTTTTCTTTTTTATAATAAAGTTAAGCATATTGATCAAGTCATTAGTAGCAATAATATGCTTCATTTTATCCTCCGTTGAATAAAATTACGACATATATTTTCTTTCCTCATGAATTTTATTTTAAATCGTTGAGGTTAAGGTTCTTCGCATAAGGTTAATTTGAAGAAAAGTAGCGGAGAGAGAGAAACAATAGAAAAAATTGCTAAAGGATTTAATTTCTCGGGACATGGATTCCGTTAATATAAACCTAACCTATTTGTATTAAAAAAAATAGACAAAGACCAAACCTGATAAGTTTTTGAATACTTAAAGGACTAAAATCGGTAAGTTTATAGTTAAGAGACTAAAACCGATAAGTGTATAGTTAAGAGACCAAAACTGATAAATTTTTGAATAATTAAAGGACTAAATCCGTTAAGTGTATACTTAAGAGACCATTTTAAACATACTCCTTTAGTTAAGAGACTATTTATGTCATTTTCTCCTGATAGTTACATAATGAAACGTCAAAAGTTCCCAATTATTACTTGATATAATTGGAAAAAAAAATCAAAAAAATTCAAAAAGATAACAACTAAAGTATTTATTTTCTTTTTTTGCTTAATGTTAAGGGGTCCAAGTTTTAATTAAAAATGTGTTGAAGGGTGGGGCCTGTTTAATTTTGGAGACGTAGATCTCTAATAAGAGGCCGTATGAAAAAAATTATTATTATAAAATCATTTATTTTTTCTATTAAAAGATAGTATCATGAATAGACACTTCCCTTTGGGTGCGCACAGGGTAAAATTCCCGCTCCTATGCAATAGCCCGCAAACCACATAGGAGAGGTAATCCGCACTAAGCATGCCTGGTGCGACGAGCTCGATCCAGAAGGCAAACCCCTTGCTTTCGTTGGCAAGGGGTTTCGAACTTGAGACCTCCAACATGGAAGTCCCAAGCCCAAACCACTGGACCACCCCGAAGGGTTAAATCACACATTTTCTATGCAAAAAAAAAAAAAAAACAGTTCAAATTCTGTATGAGGATATACATAAAAACAAGTATTCAGTATCTATGTTGCTCTAACTTTTCAAAAATGCCCCAAGTGTCTGTCGGGTCATCCAAAAATAGTGTATTTTTTGAGGAACCAACACGGCATAGGCAACATTTTTGAGAGTTTGAGCAACATAGTTCAGTATCATTTGAGATGCATGTTGAAGCACTTTTAGTTAGATTTCTGAGCCAGCAAACTTTCCAAGTATTTTTCCACATAATCCAGGCCACACTGTGTCTTCACAACGGGTAATATGGCGGGGACGTCTAGATAGAATTCTGAAGCAGACCCGTCAAGCTTGCCCCATAGTTTGAGCTGTTCACGTGCTGCTTTAACGGCTGCTCTTGCTGCACAGTGGACTGAAGCTGCCAGAAGCAACGGCGGTTCACCAGATGCTTCAAAAAGAGTAATCAAGCTAAGATTCAGCGGTTTGTATGAATAAAGGCAAATTCAGAATTTGATGATGTAATTCACAGTTATAAGCGAAAAAGCAAAGAACTTGTTTGGCAGAATGGGTGGGAAAACAAATGAAAACAGAATAATACCTTTAGATGAGAGAACGCGTTTTTCGTGATGTCCACTGTTTACCACATGAACATTGAAATTCTGAGGTATGGTGTCAATAGTTGGGATCTTGTATGTCCAAGTGCTATTTGAGACCATTAACCCGTCTTTGTTTGTAAGATATTCTTCGTGCATGAAAAATCCGATTCCATGTACAAAAGCCCCTTCAATCTGCAGCAAAGGAAAAGAAAAGCAATCTCACATTTATGAACAATATGGAAGAACAGATCATAGCATGATGTATTTCTCAATCTATAAGCAAATTCTAGTTACAAAATTTAAAATCTACGACGAAGGGAAGAACCTGTCCCAAATCAACGGCTGGATTCAAGCTCTGCCCGCAGTCGTAAATGATATCCGACTGCAAAATGGCAGTCTCTCCAGTCAGAATATTAATCTCCACCTGCATAAAAGCTTTATTATTACTTATCCAAATGAAGGTGCTGCAGAACATATATTGGCTGCAAAACACTCCCTCCGTTTCAATTTCTGTCTTACTTTCCTTTTTAGTCCGTTTGAAAACAAATGACTCTTTCCTTTCTATTCAGCTCTTTTATTCCAATTTTCCACATGACATGTTTAAGACCACAATATTCAAAAGTTCTTTACTTTTGTGTCAAGTTGAATCAGACAAACAAATTGAAACGGAGGGAGTATTCCACAATCAGAGATCCCTGCCGAGTGTTGTCACTCATATATATTGAAAATTGATAAGCCATGAAGCAGACTGAAGCAGGGAACGTTACCGAAAGGGAACCAGAAGAACAGACAGAAACAACAAGTTACCTCACTGACAGCAGCGCCAAAGTTCAAATAACTCATGGAACCGGATTCTGGTACATAATAGGAATTTGCTGCTAAGCTTACTGATTGCGCTTGTGCCTGCAAAATAAGGGGCAAGTGGGAGACAACTGCAAACTAAGATATTTAACAAACTATGGCTAATTGTTTTACAAGAATAAATTGTTCCTGAACTACACGCATACGATTAGTTCACTTATCGTTCCAAACAATATACAAGCAATTAGTTCCTTTTAAGTGAATTACTTTGTTATGGTCTTCATATTGAATTCAAGACTAATTTTTTTTATTGTGAGTGACCCCATGACTTCCAGAGTTGAAATGTCGGAAAAAATGAGAAGGTGGTTATACATGTTAGTATGATCAACAGATCATAGAGTATTTTGTATGATCTACTTTAAGATATTCTCGATATGGTAACTATACAAGAGATATTCTAGATACAACATTTGGCTTAGAATATATGTAAGAGATATTTAAGAAGTGTAGAATATTATATAGCTTTAGCTGTAGAACATTATGCACACAATTTGTAGGATTTACATTAAGTTCCGAATATTTCTCTTGTGTATAAATATCGATGTATTCTTATGTTTCTCTAGTTTTTTCTCTGTTTATTACAATACAGTAGGAAAACAAACCTGGCGAATCAGCATTGGCCAATAAACAGAGCCATTTTGTTCCTGCATCTGTTTCTTCAAAGGGGTCAGTCTTTCAACCAAGGTATCACAGCAAAGTCTAACAGCTTCACAGCTTGTTTCCGATGTAGTGCTTCCAGCTGTAAACCCGGCTTGCACTAAGCTCAAGGTGTCTGCTTGTATGACTCGAACTTTCTCCACGAGGTCTTCGGCCCAACTACTATCAATTAAACCAAGTGCATAGGCAGTCATCTGTCTAACCTTTGTCCATAGCCCTTGGCCAATTTCAATCCCTCCAACCTCTACTACGATCGATCCATCTTGCAGAATGCTGACTTTTCCTGAGGTTGGTCGTTGCATAACTTCATACACAATAGGCACTCGAGAAATACCCCTTTTCTTCCATGTGTTATGCTGGTTGAATTGTTCTATCATCTTGCTTCGTTGGAAAAAGCTCGACGACACTGCCAACTTATCCACGATACTAGGTAATGTATATTCTCCTTCTGCTACAATGTTACCATAGAATAAATTAAGGCTTTCAAATGTATGGAAATTTTTGTTTCTGACTGAGTCCACCTCCATCGAGAGTAAACTTGCCACGTGCTCGATTATAGCTTCAGCTATATAAGATCCTTGCACCTCCCCAGGGGCCCGCATAGCTGACTTGCTGGTAAGATTTGTCTTGCACAGTTTTACATTGAAAGATAAGGCACCCCAATCATATTTTTTTAATGCTTTAATCACATTTGATGGTAAGAGTGGGCTTATATCTTCTGTGATCCCGGCATTCATCAATATATCAAGATGTAATGCTGTGATCTTTCCGCTCGATTTGAATCCTACACTGTATGTTACTTTCATCGGGTGTCGTCCTCCTGTCATTATCATGTCACTGTTCCGGTTGACGCATATCCTGACAGGTCGTCTTAACTTGTATGCTGCTAGTGCACAGGCTGTGGAAACCTAAAATCATGCATCAACTTTAACATCAGATTCAGAGAATTGTTATTATTACTATCTCTGTAAGAAATACTCACAGGCATTGATCTAACTCCCTTGCCCCCAAAGCCACCTCCAACCCTTCTTGTAATTACACAGATATTGTGTTCGGGAACACCAAGACAACTGGCAATAACATGTTGCATGTTCTCAGGGCACTGGCTTGAAGTATAAACAACCATGCAGTTGTCTTCATCTGGAATTGCAAGGGCAGTCTGTGTCTCCATATAAAAATAGTACTCCGAACCGAGTCTTATCTGGAAATGATTATGAAAAGAGACAATCAGTAACATAATTGAACCTTTAGCAAACATCACCAATCGGGAAACCATTCAAATGAATGGAACAGTAGAGAAATTGTAAGTACCTCAGCAGAGAGAATCTTATGATCTGCTTCAGACATTCCTTTTGAGAAATCACCAACTTGTTTTGGATTCATATATGGCGGGATTTGGAAAAAGCTAGATTTCTCAACAGCTTCCTCAACGGTTAAAATGGGAGAATATATATTTTCAGTGTCATATTCAACGAGGGCTGTTCTTGCAGCCACATCAGCAGACCTCTGACTGTCAGCAACCTATGATGTTTCAACAACATAAAGAAATTGTTCAAAATAGCTTTGGATTAAAAATGCATGAGAAATTAATGTTTCATAAACCTAATACAGCAGGCGGAAACTTGAAGTGCTCACCACAAGAGCAATTCTGTCACCAGCGCATCGGGCGAGATCATCTGCAAATAAGGGCTCGGGATCAGACATTGTAATAACTCCTACATTTTCCCCTCCACTTGGAATATCTTTAGAAGTAATAATGGTGCTGACTCCATCTGTTGATTGATTCGACTCAAGCTGGACTCCCTTTACACCTGCTAATGGTTTTGTACTATAGATAAATGCTCCATGCAGGCAATTTGGTGGTGAAGGAATGTCATCTACATAAACAGCTTCACCTGAAAAATAGTATATAAGCGAACACATTTGAAGTTTGAACTAATGCAACGGGCTTATGTTCATCTGCCATCAGGTGAAGTGAAACAGAGATAATAAGAAGATGTTAGAAAATGAACAATAGAGAGTGTAACTAGAAAGTTAATTATTGTAANACATAAACAGCTTCGCCTGAAAATAGTATATAAGCGAACACATTTGAAGTTTGAACTAATGCAACGGGCTAATGTTCATCTGCCATCAGGTGAAGTGAAACAGAGATAATAAGAAGATGTTAGAAAATGAACAATAGAGAGTGTAACTAGAAAGTTAATTATTGTAATACTCCTGATGCAAAAATTAATGGCTGATTCCACAACTCGAAGTCGTGACCTATAGGTCACATCACACATGCAAACAATTTTATCTTTGCTTCAAACCCCCCTTCGCTTAACATGCATAAGATGAAATAAACTATATAAATGAGAGAACAAACCAGAAGCTTGCATGGCAGCTCCAACCTTCTTCATCGGTTCACCTACTGGATAGTACTCGGTGCTTAATTCCACGACTTGCTTTGCAGAAGACAGTAGTGTTTGTTCTCTCCCCTGACTAATGCAACCATCATTACAACTTTTGGAAAATTCCTCAACTGAGATGTCACTAATTCCACTGAGTAAACCACCAGAAATAGCAGAATGAACATCAGTGAAGGGATAAAGAAACTCGTAAACATAACTGACAGCCAAGCTTGATCTGTACTCGGGGTGTAAAGTGCCATCTTCCGGTACCACTTCTACTTTGACTAATTTAAGTGCTTCATATAAAACATGTATATTTAATATCTTCCTGGTTAGATATTCCTCTACCTTTTTAGCCCTTGTTGCATGTTTTGTGCCATAAGCACCAAACGCCAACTGTATATTGTTTATCAAGAGGCCCTTCTGGCAGAGAGAAACATCAGCCTGGAAAGCGGCATTTATATATGCCAATGCACTCCCATGAGGTCGTGGAGCAGTTCGAAAGGTTTCAAACAAAACTTTAGAATGAATTTGTAAAGAACTTTGATCTTGCTTAAATGGGATACAAACACTTAGAAGCACAGTCCTTGAGTCTAGCGGTGGTCTTGATAATAACTCCTCCCATGTGAGCTTTTCAACTCCATGACTGGTCATTAAGCTAACAGTAGCACAAAGTCCAAGAAATAATGTAGCAATATCTGAAGGAAAACCATTCTTCTGTGCCATAACCAAATTTCCTCCCACACTAGCTGAGTTTCTAACAAATGGTGAAGCAATCTTCTCCATGTGGTTAGCTAGTTTTTGGGACACCAACGTCCCGTATGAACCCAAATTGACTTTGTTTTCCTCTTTCAAGAATGAAATCAGTTTAGAGATAGTCACAGCTGCTCCAACTTCAATGCCAGTCTGATCTCTTTTGATGATTGAGGGTTCAGGAATGTACCTGAGATCAATGTAATGATCATATCGCTGAGTTTCCTTATAATAACCTGTGCCGGTATTTCCAACGATAAGTTTGAAGCTTGCACCATTTTCCGTCACATTGGAGTACAACAAGCTCCGTAGCTCCTCAATGGAAACAGGACTGTACCAAGGGTACCTCCTTGAGGATTCCAAATTCGTGGCAGATTCACTTTTCAAGAACTCGGGATACATACTGAAATTCTTGGTTGGATCATAGGGAGGTAACTTACTTACTTTCACTTCCTTGGAATCTCCTTTTTTCCAAAAAGAATTGAACCCCAAATCCTCGATATCAACGTCAGAAGCAAAACTCTTGCAGGCATCAGCAATAGGCCGGTATCCAGTGCATCGACAAAGGTTCC
Organism: Solanum stenotomum; assembly: GCF_019186545.1. Taxonomy (NCBI): domain Eukaryota; kingdom Viridiplantae; phylum Streptophyta; class Magnoliopsida; order Solanales; family Solanaceae; genus Solanum; species Solanum stenotomum. The sequence goes on from NC_064292.1 coordinate 3,097,819, forward strand.
CTGCTATGGCCTTTTCAGCTTCAGATGAAGTAAGCTTAGAGAATCCTGGTGGAGGATCGGGTTTGTTTCCTTTATCGGCATTGACGAGAGCTGAAAAAAATGACATACACATGCCAGGAGTGCAAAAACCGCATTGAGAAGCATGGAAACCGGCAAACCTTTCATGAATAGAGTGAAAACCATCTCTGGTGTTCCCAAGGCCTTCACTTGTCGTAATTGAACAACCATTTAAACTGCAAAGAAGTGTAAGGCATGAACTCACGCTAAAATCTTCGATCTTTTTAAGATTGGGATCATACTTCGACACCAGAACAACACAAGCCCCACAACCACCTGTAACAATACAAATAAGTTATGTTCTTTCTGATGCCAAAATATAGAATTTGTTACAAATACAATAAATCAGATGAAGAGATGATACCTCTCTAAAAGACTTGTGAAGAAAAAAGGACTTCCATGTAATCTAAAGTCAGCAAAGGAATGAAACATCTCATTTAACATGTAATCTATGTTGAAAATCCATGGAAGTTGGCCATTTTATTTCATTGTACAGGAAAAGTAGTTCTTTATAGGGAAACTGCACAAGATAGCTGAGTATGTAAATCAGTTACATATGGTGATACTTAAACTCCTTTTTTGTGAACTCTTAATATTCAGACTTATTGAAACAAAAAGATGTATAGTTTGGAGAACCCATTGTTTTAACTTCCAATTAACCAGAAGAAAAAAAGGAAAAGGAATTACATAAAGTAGTTCACTATGAAACTAAAAACTCCATTTTAAGAGAAACCAATTCATGTAAATGACTGATTTCATTGCCTGAAAACCTTCAAGCATCTGGAATCCAATGGCCTGATTAGTCCACTATAGCTCTCTGTACTTAACTCAAGACCTCCGGGTAAGAGTGAAAGAATCTTTACCGTCCCACCGCTTAGATTGTCACTTAAGAGTACAGAATTAAGCACAGAAGCCTAAAAACCTCCAAAAGGAGTTCCTAATATGCTATCCACTGGTAAACAAGAAAAGTACAGCAGAAGTCGTCAATTTCCATGAAAAGCACAGAATCAAAGCAAAATGAAGATTTACATAAGAACACCAATTTAAGTAAATCCACAGCTTTTAACATTCCTTATGTATCAGCAGTTAAACACTTTGTTGCTCAGACACTCCAAAAATGTAATCGCACTGTGTAAGATCCTCAAAAAATGCTCTAATTTTTCAAGTATCCGCACACACCTATCACCAGTTTTGTAGAGTCCGAGCAACATAGCCAAAACAAACATATAGTGTACACTAGGTGGATTAAGAACCATGAAATCTCAGGTTCAAATCATCAAAGGCAAAAACACAACATGATTTCTTTCTATCTGTCCAAACCTTTCTTGATAAAGTTACCCAATAAGTAGGTATCTGCATAATTAGCCGAAGTGCGAGCAAGCTGATCCGGACCGCAGACAGTACGTTTATAAAAAAAAACATTTACTGTAGTATGAATGGTAAAAAAAAATAGTAGAATTACCTTCTCCACAACCAAGCTTGGGACTCTTGAAACAAGTCTCAGAGCGCAAGAAGTGAAGCAAAGTTGTAGAAGGATCAACACATGGCAACTCAAACCTTTCTCCATTAACTGCCAAAACCAAACTCACATTTTTTTGTCTTTCATCCATTAATGTAATAGCAGTTGACTTCACACAGACCCTTTATCAAAAATCTTACCTTTTTTCTACTTTCTAAGCTAAAAGTTACCAGAACTGAAAGAGCAAACAAGAATCTACTTTCCAGGTAAGATCATGTACTCAGTAAGCTGCAAGTATGTCACGTTCTGTCTAATCACGTCTCCCGAAAAACTTCTTTTGTCTTCCTCTACCTCTCTCTCACACCTCCTTATTGGAAAATTTGTGCATCTTCTCTTTAGATATCTGAATTATCTCGTGTCTCCCTCATCTTGTCCACCACGAAAATCACTTCTAAGTTCCTCCTTCCCCAAATAGTTTTATTGTTAATATCACTACTAGTATGTCACGTACTTTTTGTACATATTCAAAAATGAGATTTGAAGAAGTCAAAATTATACATACAGATATGATTTTCTAAATAATAGTTTATAGATAATGGATCGGACAGTCACTTCAATATTAAAATAGTGACGATTATTTAATGTCTTCAATTATTTGAATCTAAATAATTTATCTATATGCATACTTTAGGGACATAAATTTTAAATTAAGGAACTAACAAGATGGGAAAGAGAAGACTAACTTCAATTTTAAAATTGAAAATTATTAGTGAATTATTTAAAAAACTTAATCATCATATCATATCATTCATATATTACTATAAATGGAAAAAAAAAAGTTAAAAGTTGAATTACGATTTTACCCCTATTATAAATTAAAATGTTATAAAAATATTTAATTATTTAATTTAAATATTCAATTGTATCATTTTAATAAAATTGTTAATGACTTTTACACTTCTTTAGATTAATTTCTAATTAAAATATCTAATTTAATACTTTATCATCTATAATCTATATGTATATTTAATTTAATCATCCTCATCATATCATATAATCATCATATTATATTATCATAATAATAATAATTATTATTATTATTATTTATATTTATATCATATATTATTAAAAGTGGAAAGTTCCAAAGTGAAAAATTGAATTACCATTTTACTCTTAAACTTAATAAAAAAAATTAAAATTTAATCTTAAGATCTTAATAAATAATAATATTTTAATTGTATAAAGGTAGCATTAAAAGTCCAACAACTACAATTTTAAAATTATAAAATTTATTAATAATTATTAAACCAAGTGAATAATATTATTATCCAAAAAAAAAAAAATGAATAATATTAGATGCACTGAAACCGAGCAAGTAATAGATGGTTCATTTGCTAGTAATTATTATAGTAGCATATTTCTTAATACCAAGTAAAATACAACCTTTTCTCAGTCCAACATTTATTAGTTTGAAGCTTCTACCTGTTATATGGATGATTGGTTCATCAACCAATAATTATTATAACATATTTTTAATACATAGTAATTTAGATTACAATCCTTTCTCAACATTTCTTGGTTTGAAGTTACAGTCGATTACACAATTTATTCATAATCATTAATCCTTCGTTATTTGACACCATAGTGTCAAATCACATAATCTTTGTCCAATCTTCTTCTTTTGTCGGGCAAAACATATTCTTCTGCAATTTTTATTTTTTTTTTTCTAAGTTTTTTTTTTTTTTTTTTACTTTCAATGTATGAACCTCAAAATATTTTTGGATGTTCTTTTGAAATTTGATTAACGATTTGAAATTTTGTAGATGGAATAGATCGTTTGCAGTCTAAAGGTATTGATATTTTCCTTCCGTCAAAGACGATGTCGCCAGAGGTTTTTCTTCTCTACTCAAAGTATATCTACTCTGTTTTTAATTTTTTAACAAGAAATTAAAATAGTAGTATAAGAAATACACGATCTAGCACTCACAATTAGTTTTAAGGGATATTTAAATTTATGTTCCCTATTTTGTCGTTACAAATAACAATAGAATATACATCTTTTTTATGATTTTGAAGGAAAATATCGATGTTAGGATGTAAAACGTTAAAAAATGAATGTAATTGAAAAAGATACAAATATGAATGTAATTGAAAAAGATACAAATATATGTTAGGTAGGGGCACAAAACACAAAAACTTCTTCCTACTTTTAAGTTATTGTTGATCAATTGGTATAGTACCAGCTTCACTATATTTGTAGTCCGATCCAATCATATTTCCATGTTTGTCATGATTTAAATACTACAATCATTTTCTTTTTTAAAAAAAATTGATAACAATTTCTTGTGTCGTTATAATGAATCACACATAGAGTAGTTCAAGAATCACTAAAAATTCTTTGAAAAATAAAAGAACTCAGTATGTACTTTGGTTTTAGAGTATGATTGTAAAGAAATATTCACAAAACATTCTACTCTCTTCCTTTGTCCCATTCAAAATCTGTAAATTGTAAAATGTTTTATTTTAATAATTTGGAATACACGTGCGTTGCACGTGTCCAGAACTAGTATTATTATAAGTGAAAAGATCTAAAGTGCAAAGTTGAATTACCATTTTACCCCTATACTAAATCAAAATATTAATTTTAAAAAATAAATTAATTAAATATTAAACATTAAATACTAATTATATCATATTATATACTTAAAAGTGGAAGTTGTTAAGTCAAAAGTTGAAAAATGAAAATATCAATAAAAAGTCTAAATTAGATATTTTTATCCTTTTAACAACTAAATTTAATTATATTTTTAAAACCTTTTTCTTTTCTATAGTCTCCAATTGCATTTATCATTTTTTTCCCTTTTTTGTTTGAATTTTTCAAGCTAATTTTATAATTACGAAGGAAATTAAGAATTGCAGTAAATGAGATAGTGAAGAGTCATAGCATGACATGATACAATCAATTCCTATTCTTTTTGGGGTGAAACTGTCAAATGACTATAAAGCTTCTAACATTTAGTATTTTATTTATAAATATGGACTCAAAACGTATGAATACAAAAGCAACATCATTGGTGGACTGAAAAAAGGTATGATATGTTTTTTGCGTGTTACTCCCTCCGTTTCATTTTATGCGAGGTACTTTGACTCGGCACGAAGTTTAAGAAAGAAAAGAAGATTTTTAAAATTTATGGTCTAAAATGAATGATATAAATTTGTTTGGCTGGAAATCATTTCATTAAGGGTAAAATGGACATTTTATAGTTAAATTGTTACTTTATATAGAAATGTGTCATTCTTTTTGGGATTAGCTAAAAAGGAAAGTAAATCATATAAATTGGGACAGATGGAGTAATTGATTTCCATGAAAAACTTAGAAGAGATGATACCTTAAATGGCAGGTATCGATTTTTTTTTTATTGAAGTATATGTCTAATTTGAAAATTGTATTGCAGAGACTGTTTCAGAAAGTACAACACCAACAAATAAAAAAACCATAGGTATTTTTATTTATTATTATCTTTTCTTATTTTTGTATTTTTGACTCATTAAGTACTTTTCCTCATTATTTTTATGTTCCCTTTTCCATTTAATGAAAATTATAATCGGCACATAGAAACACTATCGGTCATTTTGTTGGCTTTTCTACTCCTCCATTGAATAATTTGACTGATGAAAAATGAGCATACAAATAATCATAGCAATCCATTTTAACTTTGTCTTTCTCATATGGGTATTATTTCGTTGAGTCTACTATCTCTTCTCTAACACTTGAAAACACAGGCCAATCTATAACAATTAAATCTGGTCAATTTATTTAGTATTTAAGTAATACTTTTCTCTTTTATTTGCTCTAAATATTAATCTTCATATCTTATATACAATTACTCATTCAATTGATATATTTAATGTTCATAACTCTCATATATTTTATATTCATAACCTATATCTTTTGATATTCCTTAATTTTTATATATATAAATTCATTTTTTTTGTTTCAACGGCTACCTAAGATTATTATTGTTTTCATTCTATAGTTAAAATGGTGAATCATTGTATTATTTTATTTAAGTCATACTTTAGTTTGACTCTATGAAGACAACTCTTAAATTTATATTGGTGATGATTTCAAGTTTTCTTATATGCAATTCATTTGTTTTTTAGGTTGGTCCATAAGTCTATATATATTGCACCATGTAATTTTTGGTTTATATTATTTTCTTTTTTCTATATCTCACAAATGATTGTGTTGTATTTCATAATTCAATTATATGTATGTAACTTGACAAAAAAATTGTCAAAATTTACAGATGCCAGAATTAATAATTTTGAATGAGCCAAAGAAGACGAAGGGTACATATACATGTAATTATTATTTATATCTGTCAATTAAATATTTAAACAATGATTATTTTATAACAAATAAATACTTTTATTTTGTAGGTGTAGAGTATGAAATTGTTAATGATCTACTAGCCATCCTAAGGAAGACATATGTTGATCGAATTTCTTTACAACTATTACAAAACACCACTCTCCTTCGACGACAAGTTCTCGATATGTATGCATCTGTAAAAAAGTGGAGGGTATTATTCCTTAAAAAGGCGGAAGCTTTAAGGCATTAAATGTTTTGTAACTATAATGTTGACATTTAAATTATGTGTTGTAACATATTAAAAAAAGAACTTTTAACAAGTTAAATACTTGATATATTATAAGAATTGTATAATTCAAGTCGTTATAGTATTAGTTTTCACAACAATTCACTTGATAATAATATTTTTGAATGATGAGTCTTGCAATGATCATAATATCAGTTGAATATGTTGGTATTTTACACATCATACACTTATTATGATTAAAGTTTTATGAAGGATGTTTATGTTGTATATTTTGTATATCTTTGTGTTTTTTCTTTACTAGACTTTTTTGGTTTAATTTTTTATTAAATTCTTATTGTTGTGAGTCTATATTTTTATTGAGCTCAAATTTGACATTCATGACTTTATTAGAAGTTTGCTAACTACTACGCAAAGTTCAAAATTTGTAGTTGGTTCCTTAAAAGAATTGATTTTAAACATTAAAATATGTCCCTCATTTGTTATTTCTTGTCATGTTTTTTAAAGATTAATTTGTCATTGATATATTTTATTACTCATTACATACACACTTTCATAGAATTTTAATAGTTCTAACGTATCTATAAAAAAAATAACGTGGGACACACGTGCCTAAAACTAGTAGCTATATATACATCGAATACAAATATATTTTTATCTTGTTGGGAGTGTACTACATGAACAAACTATCAGAGATGTAGAATTTGATGCTTCTTCTTTAATAAACTTTACGCGATATAAATTTAAATTAGTCGAATACTGATGTAAAACCCAAAATAAAGCGTAACTTCTTTATAAAGACAATGCATAAATCGATAGTTTTTAAAATTGAATGGTCTATATAACTTAAATCCTATTACTAAGTTTAATCAATAACTTTGAGTATGTTGTGTAAATTTTCAATTTCTATTGTTTTAAAGGAGAGTCTTGGCGTAGCTGAAAAGGATGTTATTATGTGTCTTGAGATCACAGATTCAAGTTGTGGAAATAGATGAAGCTGTGGGAATAATCTCGTGTGAAAATCCAGGATAAAGATGCGTACAAGTCTGATCTTTCAATGAATCTCTTGCATGCAAAAGCTTAGTGCACCAAATTACCTTTTTTTATGTGCAAAATCCCAAACTAAGGGAGTTAATAAGTAATTTAAGCTGACAATCTTAAAATTATGGAAAAGGGAGAAAAATACATTCTTAATTTTGCAGTTCTTTTTGAGAAAAATTGATTACCTTAAGTTTCAGTAAGCTATGAAATATATCTCATTAAATTTAATCACTTCAACTTCAATTAGACAAAAAGTTAACTCTAATATAATTACGCCTCAATTTCAAGCAAGTTGGGCGGACAAAAAATTAACCTAAATCCGATGTCAAAATTTTCTTGTCAACAACAACCTACTTCGTGTAATTCCACAAATGAAGTATGAGAAAGGTAAGATGTACGCAGATCTCACCTCAATATTTACGAGGTAGAGAAGTTGCAAACCAAATACAACAGAAACCACTTGCCTTGCTCATAACAAATAGTGAACCACAATAAGTTACTTTTACATTTCACCTGAGTTATCAACAAATGCTAAAATTCACTTGTTCTATATTATACAACATATGAATATGTAATAACATGCCAAACTAACAAAAAGCATAAAGAATCACCTCATTGAAACCTAAATGGCATATCCTATAATGTTACAACCAAAAAGTTGCAAGTCTATATGAGCAAGATAGGAAAGCCTGATATCCACCTGAAGTAGATGATCACTTCTGAGGATCCTAAATAGACATGTGCGGCATTTAATGTATATGTGCTGTGCTCGCAGGGCTTGAGTGAACCTTTGAACAAAATGTGCCCGATGAAATGTCAAGATCGATGCTATTGCTCGTGGAAATCTGACCCTGTAATCATAACCAAGGTCCATCCTGAAACAAAATAATCCCCTTCTGCTTACAGTATCCTCCTTGATGGGTGGTTTTAGACTAGAAAGACCTGGTGTCCCATTTGTTTACCAATAACTTCTGAATAATGGTCGTTATAATTCAGACGCTCCCAGAAACTTGACAGGCCGAATTCTCCATGTTTGGGTGACTTAAGATAACATAGATACAACTCTTTGATGTTCTTCGAAAATGATTTCCTCATGTTAAGCACCTGCAAACATCAGATATTTATTTTGTACTTGGTTCCTTATCTTCACTCTCTCGGAAGAGGTAAAATACAACTTTTTCCACAGTAACTTGATTTATTTCCATATATGGCATTCCCCCAAAACAAAATAATCAAGATGCATGCAAGGCACAAGAACAGTTGCTGAAATTTGTACATACAATTTACTGTTTGAAAGAACTTGTATTAGATGTCCATTTAGAAGAAATGTAAATGATTGGGAATGAGAAAGAGTGTGAAATCTATAAGTTTTTGGGAAGTTGTCAGGGTTACACATCTATACTTTGATAGAGCGGTATTAGATCCTCTATTTTAGAACAAATATGAATCATTGGAAATGCCAGAGTATGGTTGATTGGTTTCTACAAGTTATTGGAAAGTTCTCGACATTGCACATCTACTGATGGAAAGTAGGTTTGCTTAACTATTGATAATCTCCAAACAAGAGGGCTACATCAATCATCTTGTTTTTGCATTGTCCTATTACCGACAAGCTATGACAGCTATTTCTCAATTTCGCTGGAATCAAATGGTCTATGCCTAGGAGTACACGAGATCTTTTGCATTGTTGGTATAGGCAGGGGCTGGACAAAGCAAGAAATTGCTGGTGGTACACGATTCCATCATGTATCTAGTGGGTGATTTGGAGAGCCAGGAACTCCAGAGGTTTAAAAGAGAAGCAAAAATCAGTTGAAGATTAAGTTAGACTGTAGCTTGTTATTTCACTTTTGGTCTCAAAAGGAATATGCAAAAGAGGCAGAAACTTTACTAGATTTTATTTTGTCCCTAAGATTAGCGAAGGGCTAATTGTTTAGGCTTTTTCCCCTCACTTGTATAGGATCTCCAGCACTACCTTTGTGTTATTTATGAATACACTATTACCTGAGAAATGTCTCCTTTCAGACAAGATCGAAAATCCACCGCAGATTGCAAGATACTTCGTATAATGCTGGCAATATGTTGAGTTTCCTCTGACAAGAAACATCTGCAAAGGTTCATATTGAAAATAATCATAAATACATCAGACAGAACAATTTTAATTATCACTGACAAAACTGAAAAGTGAAGTTAGGGACTTGTGTCTAGAATAGGTCACGGTCACGAGCAAACCATTCTTAACTCTTTAAGGCAATTCTATGACAAGTGGAAAACCTTCAATTAATGGGGAATTCACTTTAGCAGTATGAACTTAAAGCTGTTTTCTTTATTTTTATTTGTGTGCGCACGTGGGCAGGGGGAGGGGGAGAGGGAGGGGGGTGGGGTGGGGGGGGTTATAGCTTCATAACTACACATATCTATACCAAATTTACTTTGACTAAATTAACTTTAGGAGGTCAAAACAGAAGCTTTGGGACAGAAGGAGCCAGTCAATTTCATCAACAATCTGTCAGCTAGTCTTTATCTGGAGAACTACTTTTCTTTTCATTTTTACCCAACAACAAGGTCAAGAACATACCGTGTAGTCCCACAATATATTGTTGTTCACTCCATTTTAACTGGTTGCTCATTTAATTGGAACAATTGGACAAAAGAAAGGTTACAAGTATAAGCTAGATAATTGTAGTAGCCTACGTGTCCTGCTACTAGAAGAGTACAATAGGGTCTCTGAAGAAGATAAATGACAATATATCATAACAAAACCATTAGTGCTGTTCAGCTTCAGATGTATTTTTTTCTTTTCTCCATTTATAATTTAGTTATAAGAAATAAAGATACATTAGCCAAAAGAAGATTTAAGCTTCTTAAAAAGAAAAAATGGAAAAATTAGAAATGTCTGACAACTTTTTCATACTAAAGTAGAAGAACACAAAATACCCTTGTCCATCCTTTTAGTCCTCATTAATCACAGAAGTGGAGAACTACAAACAGAGTTCAATGTCTCAACCAACAATGATCAAGTGAAATGTAAATACACTCTAAATATTCATCTTTCTGACTCGCCCTCGCAAATATTTCCTTCCGCTCTCTGCACCCTCCCTCCCCCCTTATGCACAAATAGCCACCTGATATTCTCAAGGTCACTGCTAACTGTCATTTACACTGGTCACATCATCTTATACCCGCCGGGACTCCTACTCAATCACAGGTCATAATCACTTTTTTCCATTAGCTTCAAACTGTGGCAAAATGACAAATCTATAGTGCAACAACTTGATGATTATATCCCAGAGTGTTGTGCTACAAAATTAAGCACCAAAATATCCCATATTTCAAAAGTATTTCCATACCCTGTTTGTGTACGTGAGAGAGAATAAGAAAAGTGACCACAAGTCGATCTTACATGTGCAAGGAGTCGTTCAGATAAGCCATATGTGCAGAATGAAGATCCATCATATCTTTGACCTGATGACCAAAGAATGTATCACAAGTGTGGAGTAACATCTTGAACAATGTCAAAATGACAGAAATCTCAGAATCGAATTAATAAGAGTTTTTTTGAATTATTTAGAATTACTATCAGCAGCATTAATAATGATACATTAAGGGCTTAAAACCTGTTTGAACCAGAGAGACATATTAGAAATATATCACCGAGAAAATAAAAGCAGAACTGTATTTCTGCAGAAGAGAAAATATAGCTTGCATTGCTTAACAAATAAAATGAGAACAACTTGACACTTCTGTATGGTAAGTTCTGAATGAGTGACCCAGTCATAGAAAAAGGCATGGAAGCACGTTCACAAGGATTGGTCAATATGCTCATTTAACTTCTAAATTAAGCTACCAGAAGATGAGATATATATATATATATATGTTCATAAAGCTTTCAAACTTGCAAGCCTTCACAAATTCATGGATGCTAAATCTCAAAATTAATATTTATTATTGACCAACACCATGTTGAAGAGACCAACTCAACTGGCAAAGTCCTATAACCAAGACTACACTACCAGGGTTTTTTTTTAAGAAAAAAAAAAGTGTGTG
>NC_064292.1:3109076-3132463 GCF_019186545.1 Solanum stenotomum
GGGTCACAAAGTAAAAAGATACTTATCAGTTATAACCAAAAAGACAACAGTAAAATTTTATTGATTTTCAACAGCTAATTAGTTCATCCATATAGGTTCACATGTTGGGCATGCAAATCATAAGATATAAGAGCTTGAAATCATTCTAAAACAACATTATTGTAGAGCATACCATAGGGTACCGAAATTCAGTAGATCACAAGATTAAGACTGGTGAAAAGCTGATAATCAAATCAAACAGCAAATGAAGGGGAAAATCACTAAAACCTAGATACAAGGTGCTCCTAACCTTATCCTTAAGAGAATGCATGAACCTGCACCAGGACACATGAGATAGTTGTGACTGTACATATTGTTCCAACGTTGACACAAAATGATTAAGCTGGTGCCTGGAATGAAATTCAGAAACATGTAAGTAAAACAGCAGAAAGTAGCAAACTCTAATCACAAAAGAAATGACAAGACTCGGCACGTCTAGCATACATGGTTAGAGCAGAAAATCATGGGATAAACATACATTGAGACATAAGAGTTCAGTGGCGGAGCCACCTTATCATTAGGGGGTTCATCCGAACCCCCTTCGGTGGAAAATTATATTATTTTTACATGGTTAAAATAATTTTTTAGGTATATACAGTAGATGTCGAACCCCCTTCGGCTATTTCGTGTGTCTATTTTATCAGATTTTGAACCCCCTTTATTGAAAATTCTGGCTCCGCACTGTAAAAGTTGAAGCATGCATGAGACAAGAATCATAAGTCTAGGAGCTTTTATGCATGGTTTACACATGACATATTTACTTTCTAGTTTCTTCCAACGTTGAAACTATATTTTATATACAACTGTAACATTCTAACAGTCAATTGGGAGTTTCTCGATTTTATTATGCTAAAAATGGTTCTTGGTGCAAAGGGGAGGAAGTGGATCAGATTTTTCATCCCAGCAGTCAGGTACATGGTCCTCGTGAATGGTAAACCATGTGATTTCTTTGGTAGTTCAAAAGGAGTGAGATAGGGAGACCCACTATCACCTATGTTGTTCACTCTAGTAATGAAAGTGTTGATTAGGATGATGGATGTTGTGGTGGGAAGCTACATGATGGGGTTTTCTGCCGCAGTAGGGGAGCAAGGTATTTTGAGGGTGTCACATCTTTTATTCGTTGATGATACCTTAGTTTTTTGTGATGCTTGAAAGGGCTTAGTTGGAGTACTTGAGACAAGTGTGAATGTGGTTTCTTTGGTAGTTCAAAAGGAGTGAGACAGGGAGACCCACTAACATCTATGTTGTTCACTCTAGTAATGAAGCATGGATGTTGTGGTGGGAAGCTACATGATGGGGTTTTCTGCCGCAGTAGGGGAGCAAGGTATTTTGAGGGTGTCGCATCTTTTATTCATTGATGATACCTTAGTTTTTTTTGTGATGCTGAAAGGGCTTAGTTGGAGTACTTGAGACAAGTGTGAATGTGGTTTATTTGGTAGTTCAAAAGGAATGAGACAGGGAGACCCTCTATCACCTATGTTGTTCACTCTAGTAATGAAAGCGTTGATTAGGATGATGGATGTTGTGGTGGGAAGCTACATGATGGGGTTTTCTGCCGCAGTAGGGGAGCAAGGTATTTTGAGGGTGTCACATCTTTTATTTGTTGATGATACCTTAGTTCTTTTTGTGATGCTGAAAGCGCTTAGTTGGAGTACTTGAGACAGGTGTGATGGTAAGACTAGACACTTCAATGGCATATCGGAGGAACAAAATGCTTCAATGGTATGTTGGAGGGACATGAATTCTTATTTCCTAATTTCCTTGTGGCTCAAAAATATTTAATTTGCATTTAGCATGGAGTGTGATTGCGATCCAGCAAGTGATTATGCACAAAGTACCTAGTTATCAGTTGCGTTTCCAAACTAACCAAGAAATGAATGGTGTGCACTGACCATGCTTCTTAGGTTTCTATCAAAAGAAACTCCTAAAATATCTCAACTTGGAACAAGCTCAGGAAAAGCTAACATCTTTCTGCGTAAATAATAGTACACAACCTCTTAATAAATAAACATTTTCACACATCTGAGCACGTGCAAGAGAGAGAAACATCATGCAGAAAAACATGTCAGAAACAAAAGCATGAGCATAATGTCTTGTGGTTATTCCTCGAACAATGTCTTTTTCAAATACAGTTACCAGACATGCCTTGAGTCAGATGATATCAAGATAGCCAGATAGAAAGAAAATAAAAATTATTAAAATGTGAAAGTACCTCATTTCAGTTAAGATGGACAATTGCTTTGGTTCTGCATTATCAAACACAGAATGTTGATTCTTCTTGTTCAATTGAGAAAGATCCTGTTCACAAGGACAACTTATCAAAATTATTAGGTGACTTAAAGCATCATTTATGTACAATAATTTGGTTAAGACAACTTTTAAAATTGCAGCTGTGATTTTTGTGTGCAGAGTAATCTCTTTTTTTTGGTTTTGGGAAGAAATGAATGTAAATATGCATCTTCAGTTTACTTGTTCACAAGGACAACATATCAAAATTATTAGGTGACTTAAAGCATCATTTATGTACAATAATTTGGTTAAGCCAACTTTTATAATTGCAGCTGTGATTTTTGTGTGCAGAGTAATCTCTTTTTTTGGTTTTGGGAAGAAATTAATGTAAATACGCATCTTCAGTTTACTTGTTACATATTATCAGCATGATAGAGAAGGGGTAAGATATAAGAGCAATACATTTCTTGAAATACATCTCCTCGGTTGAAAACCTTCATAATCAAATCCTTCAGAAACTAACTAAACTGAGATGGTGGCCACTAGAAGCAAACAGAACATGCAAAACGAAGGAAATAATTCCTATTAAGTGGTATAAAGAGACTGAACCACAATTTCCGACACTTAAAACTAACAAAGACAAATAAGCCCAGTTTCATTCCTTCATACAACATAGATTCAATCATTAATCTGTGGGCTCCATAAATTAATGCCTTCACTAGGCATTTGACAAAAAAAAATGGGGATATCCCTGTCTCAACCTGTGTACGCTAATGACAAGAAGAAACAAAATAGGAGTTTCCATGGTCACAAGTGATAATTGCAGCATTAGGTAACTGCTTCAGCCAGTCAAGCTCAAACAGGCCTGAACTTGCTTTAAGTTCAACAAACTAGGTATAGATAAGTTTCCAGATTATGTTAAATCATAAATATGTAGGGATAGGAATCCGTAAAGAAAATAAAAAAAGAAGGATTAAGCAAAGACAATAGAAAGATACAATCTACGCATAACACATATATGCATGATGCAATACAAAAATATGGGACCAATATCAAATCAGTACCTTCAATGAACGCCATACATCACTTAAAGAGAAAACAGCAAGCTTGACTTGCATCAGAAAACTAAAGATATCCGAGTATATTCTCAATGCTCCAGGAGACAATATGATGTTGAGTGGCCAATCTACTCGGTAACCCAAACCCAAAAAATCAAAGGAGTAGATTCCTGCCAAGAGTAGTATAGTTCTAAAAACTGAACCAAAATGCTTATAGAGGACAATGCACCATGTATACAGATATTAAGAGAAACAGTGATGGAGAGAAAAAATAGAACGTGGCATGCAGATCATACCATAAAATGTTCCTGTAGCTGAAACTGAGATGTTTGTCAAACTACTCCCTTTCACATAGACATACAAACGGTCCTTATAAGGGTCTCCTTCACAAGAAGATCTCTGAACTGACAACTCAAGAATGCCCTGAATTTCTGATATTCTCTTTTCAGCCTCTATGGTGTACCATTTCTGGTTTGAAGATATACCACAAATCAAGAAAAAGAAGGTAAAAATAACAAACTATGAAGTGGTAGAAGAACATACATGATGCTGGAGAGAGCTGACAAACAGATGTGCCCAATCTGCTAATTCCATAAAATGGTACCTCCTTAGTGCTAGCAAATGTTCTTGCAAACTAAAACCTTCTTCAAGTAATTTTATAGTCAATTTGCTCAAATATTTGTATCTAGAAATGTCAAGGAAAAATGAGAGGCCACCATGAATGCCTTTGTCTGCATACTCCCCAACAGGTAAAGGTTACTTAAAGAACATTGTGAGGATGGTGGTTATTAACAAATAAAATCTTGAGCAAAACAATCGTTTCTTTTCTAAAAATACTCTTCACAAAATTAGAGAAAGAGATGAAAATACAACTTTCACAGGTATAAACCAGCTGAAAACAATATCAAAGTTGAGGAGTCGAAGGAGAAAACTAAGAGAACTAAACAGATGACAGATGTCAAAGCGAGAAGACAATGATCAATATTACAAACTTGGAGAAGGAAATTGATTCTATAGAACTACATCCCGCTATGGAACATTAGCCCTGCAACTCAAATACTTCACTGACCTGGAACTAACTGATTATTCATGAAAACCCATCATCTGAGAGTGCGTAAATCAAAAAAGTCTAAAAAAGTTTCCAACTTCAAAACTCTAGATACTCAGGCTTTATCAAGTATCATGTCAACTATATAGATGAACGTTGCTCATTGAATAAAATTTTAGCACTACAGGTCACAGGAATATGAATTTGTACCTATTTCATTAATTTGTCCCTTCTTAATGTAACCTATGTTGATTTTAATATAATATGCTAAGTAGTCAGAAAAACGTAAATGGAATTCTTTTCTCATCAGGAATGAGAGTAACATTGGAAGCCCACATTACTAGAGCATAAACAAATAAGGAATATAAAGGACAGTTAATTTCAAGTGTTGATAAACTCTATTTCATGCATCTAGAGTACATAAGGATACTGAAGCAAAATCTCTTCCAACAGGCACTTTTTGATAATATGATCCAGTGGCATCTCAAGAACTGTCACCAAACTAGTCTTTGGATATCTGGCAGTCGTACTGGAAATCTTGCTAGAATTAGCAAGCAGTCTCTCCCAACCACTCCCACCAGCAACATTTTCCAATGATGAGACTTTGTCATAGTGGACCTTTGAACTTACAGGGGAACAAGTATGAGACGGCTCTGCCTTGTTCTCCAAGTTCTCATCGGAGTAATCTTTTAAGTTATGTTGACGACTAGTAAGAATGGCAGAAGTAGCTGCTGTACTAGTCAAAACAGAATCCCCAGCTCCTAACTGATCTCTAGAACTGGCAGAAAACATTTCTATATACACCTGGCAAGGATCCTTTATAGATGTGAAATCAAAAAAAGGATAAGGTTCTCTAGAATCTCTTGAGCACATTTGTTCAGACTCCCTCTTTAGGTTAAGAGAATTTTTAGTCAAAATTGGGTTCATGCTGAAAAAGTTGGAGCGATGCTTCAGCTGCCATGATGGCAAACTTGTTGAACTTAAAAAGTTACAAGCTCTATTTGGATGCTGATCCTTTTCATAAGCCTCAGGCAGTGAAGNTCTCATCAATCAGTACTATGTCGTCCGCAAATAACATACACCACGGAACCTTCTTCTGAATAGACCGCGTCAACTCATCCATCACCAAAGCAAATAGAAAAGGGCTAAGGACTGATCCTTGGTGCAACCCCATCTCAACTGGGAAAAGTTCCGAGTCACCTCCAACTGTTCTAACCCGAGTCTTGGCTCCACCGTACATGTCCTTTATCGCCCTAATATATATCATCGGGACACCTTTTGCTTCCAAGCACCTCCAGAGGACACTCCTCGGTACTTTGTCATAGGCCTTTTCAAGGTCAATGAACACCATATGTAGGTCTCTCTTCCTCTCTCTATATTTCTCTACCAGTCTTCGCATAAGATGAATGGCTTCGGTCGTCGACCCTCTCGGCATGAATCCAAACTGATTCTCAGAAATGGGCACCCCTCTTCTCACCCTCATCTCCACCACTCTCTCCCAAATCTTCATAGTATGGCTTAGCAATTTGATACCCCTGTAGTTGTTACAGTTCTGGATATCACCCTTGTTTTTATACAACGGAACCATCGTACTCCACCTCCACTCATCAGGCATCTTTGTTGTCTTAAAAATAACATTAAACAGCCCAGTCAACCACTCTATACCTGCCTTGTCCGTGCTCTTCCAAAACTCCACCGAAATCTCATCAGGACCGGTCGCTCTTCCCCTGCTCATCCTACTAATAGCACGTATAACCTCCTCGATCCTAAAACACCTGCAGTACCCAAAGTCCCGAAGTCTTTCCGAGTTTGCCAACTCACCCAACACAATGTCTCCGCCCCCTTCTTCATTTAAAAGTTTGTGAAAGTATCTTCGCCATCTCTGCTTGATGGAGGTCTCATCCACCAATACTTTGCCTTCCTCATCCTTGATACACTTCACTTGGTCCAAGTCGCGAGCCTTCCTCTCTCTTTCTTTTGCGAGCCTATACAATCTCTTATCCCCACCTTTGTCCCCCAGCTCAACATACAAGTGTTCGAAAGCTGCCGTCTTAGCCTTCGTAACTGCTAACTTAGCTTCTGTCTTTGTCGTCTTATAGACTTTCTTAAGCGTCCACTTCTCTTCCTCGTCTACGCACTCTACCAACTTTGTGTATGCAACCTTCTTCGCTTCCACTTTGCCTTGGACTTCCCCATTCCACCACCAATCTCCTTTATGGCCTCCAAATTTACCCCTTGACACCCCTAACACCTTTGAAGCAACTTCCCTAATGCAACTAGCTGCTTTATTCCACATGGTGTCCGCATCCCCGCTACCACTCCAAGCCCCCATCCCACTCAACTTCTCACCCATCTCCCGCGAAAGGTCAGGGCTCAAGCCACCCCATTTAATCCTCGGTCGATCAGATACAATCTTCTTCCTCCTATCCCTCTTAATTTCCAGATCCATCACCAAAAGCTTGTGTTGGGTAGTACAATTTTCACTTGGGATAACCTATTTCATTAATTTGTCCCTTCTTAATGTAACCTAGGTTGATTTTAATATAATATGCTAAGTAGTCAGAAAAACGTAAATGGAATTCTTTTCTCATCAGGAATGAGAGTAACATTGGAAGCCCACATTACTAGAGCATAAACAAATAAGGAATATAAAGGACAGTTAATTTCAAGTGTTGATAAACTCTATTTCATGCATCTAGAGTACACAAGGATACTGAAGCAAAATCTCTTCCAACAGGCACTTTTTGATAATATGATCCAGTGGCATCTCAAGAACTGTCACCAAACTAGTCTTTGGATATCTGGCAGTCGTACTGGAAATCTTGCTAGAATTAGCAAGCAGTCTCTCCCAACCACTCCCACCAGCAACATTTTCCAATGATGAGACTTTGTCATAGTGGACCTTTGAACTTACAGGGGAACAAGTATGAGACGGCTCTGCCTTGTTCTCCAAGTTCTCATCGGAGTAATCTTTTAAGTTATGTTGACGACTAGTAAGAATGGCAGAAGTAGCTGCTGTACTAGTCAAAACAGAATCCCCAGCTCCTAACTGATCTCTAGAACTGGCAGAAAACATTTCTATATACACCTGGCAAGGATCCTTTATAGATGTGAAATCAAAAAAAGGATAAGGTTCTCTAGAATCTCTTGAGCACATTTGTTCAGACTCCCTCTTTAGGTTAAGAGAATTTTTAGTCAAAATTGGGTTCATGCTGAAAAAGTTGGAGTGATGCTTCAGCTGCCATGATGGCAAACTTGTTGAACTTAAAAAGTTACAAGCTCTATTTGGATGCTGATCCTTTTCATAAGCCTCAGGCAGTGAAGGATCTTGAGGTAGAAATGAAACACCAGAGTCTAAATTCAACTGGACACCAATGCTACAACTACTTATTTCCAGCTCAATCTCAACTGCACGCAACCATGTAGTCTTAGAGCTCCTCCCATCATTATTCAGAAGATTTCCTGGAAAGCAATCAGGCAGCCAGGATGTACTTTGGCAACTGTTAGTAATCTGGTTATCAAGTGTCTGCAACATACTTTTTTCCTCACTTCTATAGGGCAGAGAGCTGTCACATGCAGCTCTTTCACTGTTACTAACATCCGTGGAAAAACATGATATTTCCATTCTTTTCCATGTTTCATATGAAACATATTCTGCAGGGCATGAAGTCTCACCTTGTGGAAACTTCTGCTTCTGTAGAAGACCATCATCAGTAAAACTTAAAGCAGATAAACAATCTGGTTCCAACTCCACATCATTGCCAGGGGCGTTTCTCGACAGATCAAAATCACTTTGCTCCTCTGAATTATCTTCCCATGAACATTCAGATGATTCCAGGAGATCTTCAGTACAAGAAAAATCATTGTCTGTGCTAACTTCAGCTTCCATGGTGTTGTGAGGCCTAAAAATTCAGGTACGATACGTTTTAGAAACAGGAAAGGACTTATACAAGAAGACAGAAATGTTCAGATGAGCTTCAACAATGAGTGGAAAGAAAAGACTCAGGTATGCAGCTCTAGGAACTAAACAAAAGAGTTCAATGAAATCACTTAATGTAAAAAGTATCCACTCAAAATACTAAGGCAATTTATAAACCCTAACAGATGCCCCTAATAAACCTGATGTAGACTTACTTGACTCAACACCCTCCTGCACGTGCAACTGATTTTAGGATTAACACTTGGACTTTGATGCGGACTTATGAGTCTTAGAATGGGCTTTCTAAATGTTGTCTCAATACCATGTGAAAAAATCTGAACATACAACGGAATGGAGTGACCCAAATCTTTACAGACCTCTTTGGACCAATATGGGACTGAATATAACTCAACACCTTGTTGGACTGGGTAAACCTTTTCATCTAAGAGTTCAAACCGTCAAAAAGGGATATTTTTACTTTTTATTTTGGTCCTTCAACACATACCCTCGGGTGCAGTGGAGATTCTTATTCATTGACCGAGCAAGTGGAAGCTTATTTTATGAAGAGTATGGTGAGACTCAGCTTACTTAAATACCATATTGAATTGGTAAACAGACTCACCTAAAAGCTTAAATTGTTGAAGAGATACTTTATTTATTTACTTATTCTTTTCAAAATTTCATACTTCAGATCATGCAATTTTTCCTCTATATTCAAAGCACAGGAGCTATAGAGAAAGAACTTTATCATCTAAAAAAAAGAGCTATAGAGAAAGAATGGTAGGATATATAGTAGATAAGCAACTATCAAAAAATTAGATTGTAGACAGTCTTGGATGGAGGCACAAATGAGAAAGCACATGAGGACATGCAATGAAGAATGTAAACTGGCACACTTACAAAGTTTTCTCTCCAGTATCAGTTGAACATGTTTCCAAGTTGTCACTAGTTGAAAACTCTACAGGAGAGTTCAAATTCCTGGCATGGTTTGCATATCTAGGTTGCATGCCTTGCAGAGATATCTGGGAAATAGAAAACTTATGTAACACATGAAAAGGTTAAAAGGGGGAATTAAAGATTAACCTTGTTTTAACTCTAAGGGGTCGTTTGGTGTGAGGGATAAGAATAAATAGTCTTGGGATAAAAAAATAGTCCTGGGATAAAATTTTATTGTCTTGTTTGGTTGCCATGTTTGGGATAACTTATCCCACCATTTATACCGTAGTGATGGGATAAGTTATCCCACATACATGGTGGGATAAGTTATCCCAGGATAACTAATCCTTATCCTAGGATAATTAATTTTGGGATAACTTGTTCCCAACCAAACGACCCCTAAATGCAATAGACGGTGAGAAACTAGCATTACTGTGAATAAAGTTGTTCTAATTGTCTAGATTACTTGATGCTTCATAAAAATATCAAAGGATTTTGTCAACAAGGGATATGTATCAAACTCATAGGTACTCCACAAATGCAGAAATGGCACCTCTAACAGTTAACTTCAGGAATGTGTAAACAAAAACTAATACATTTGGTGGTAAGAAACCATGTCTTATATGTAGTACTGTCCATTATCTAGCGTATTCTTTGTTTTAAATATCTCATTTCTTCTCCTGTCTTTGTATTTTAATATCATCTAAATTCATTTCTCACCTATTAATACATTAGAAATACATGAGGGAAAAGGAGATGTAACACTTCTGCTGAGGGTTTGTCAAGACCTTTTTACTGGATCTCTGGTGTTCACTTCTTTCCATCCATGGAAGCAGGACTTTGAAATCATCTACAGCGAAAATAAATGATATAGAACAATGGATGGTCTAAATCAAAAGCAAAAAAGGTCGAGAGGAAAAGAAACCATGCAGAAAAGGGGGGATAAAAAAGGAGACAAGAAAAACGGATCAAAATTTGTTTGGGGTTTGATCTAAAGAAGAAAGGAAACATATGGTAGTCAACCATTGACTGTAATGTACATATATGTGCAATTCTTTTAAGTTTAGAATGCCAAGGTCTGTTTTTGGCATCACAGATTTCGCCAGCGAAGGCTTTTCCCCTCTATTTCTGCCCAATAAGAACTCGAGTTTTTGTCCATTTTCTTACTTTCCCTTGCTCTCCCCAAAAACTTTCCTCCAAACACACTTCTAAGAAAAAAAATTGCATCCACTCCTAATCCTAGAATAAACATATCATTTTAGAGAATGGTTTACGAAAAAAGGTAGAATTTTGTTTTAACTTCAATCATATTTTGTTGTTGGGAGATCATACAATAATTTTTTTTTTATAACCATGGTATCCAGGCCAGCTTGAACACTCCTCGACTAATTCCACGAGATACTTGTCACCTCCCACTAGCAACAAATATTATGTAACTCAGTCCACCAAGGCTAGCACAGATGGGAAGAAATCACTTGGTGTTCTTGTCTCTACTAGGATTTGAACCAGAGACTTTATGGTTTTCAACCCACTTCATTGACCACTAGGTCACACCCTTGGGTGCATACAATACAATGATGTGAAATCAAGAAGTCAAGAGCTCAGTAACATCAAAAAGAGTGCTGCTTGACATGAAGTGAAAATTCTGTACATAAACTGCAGATGACGTTGAGTCCAATATCTCATTTTTATCCTGACCTATCTCTTTCTTATCTTCAACCAAGTCGAATGAATCTAGACTTGGAACTCATGAAGCTATGAACAAACAAAATCTGGCAAACTAATACCAAGCTATCAATGGGCATTCTGCTTCATTAATAAAAGATCACAATCTGAACTTTCGAAACAAAATACTCCACATCCTGTCAGGCCTCAATGTCCACATTTTCCAAGGCAGCAGACAGATTTAGAAAGAACCAAATAAGTTGGACCAAGCTAGAGTATCAAACAAGTGTTTCAAAACCATCACCATTTGGGGTGGAGAACAGAAAAACTTGATATATCTTAGAAGAGATTTATCACCCAGTGTTGTAAAAAGCGCAGAAAAGCGCGCTTAAAGCGAAAGGCGAGGCGAGGCGAGGCTCCTGCGCTTTTAGTTCCTGAAGCGAGGCGACATTGAAAAGGCGCTCGCTTCTACTGTAGAAGCGAGAAGCGCAAGAAAAGCGAAAGCGCGATAAAGCGCGCTTTTTATGAAAAAGCGCCAATTAGGTTTTTTTTTTTTTTAAATGTAAGGTTTTTTTTTTTTAATTTCTGAAAGATACTTACGCAACTAAGAAGCTGCAACTTTTTCTCTTCTTCTTTGCGACTGCTGTAGCCTGTAAGTTCTCTTCTTCTTCTCTTCTTCTCTCGAAGCTGCTGCGATCTGCTATTGTTTTTTTTTTTTTGGTTGCTGCTGGGTGTTTTTCTATATTTTTATTGCTGCATTTTTTTTTTCCAATTCTGTTTGCTGCTCTGCTTTCAATCTCTATTACTGACCTGTTTTTTTTTTTCAATTAATATTACTACTCTGTTTTTTTCAATTCCTTTGCTGCTCTTGTTGAAGAATAGGAGTTTGATTCTTTGTGATTTAATTATGTTTTTGATTTTTTGCTTTATATGTTATGACTTATGAGTATTATTGACTATCTATTTACTTTTAATCTAAGAATATATTACCTCTATTCAGTTATTTAATATTTATTTTTTTTTATACTAAATATCGCTTTATTCAAAAAAAAGCGCGCGCTTCGCTTCTCGCTTCTCGCTTTTGTGAAGCGAGCCCTTGTCGCTTTTTTCCGCTTCTGCTTCCCAAAACACTGTTATCACCTTTCATCGGTACTTTTACAACAATTATGTCCAAGTCCCAAACAAGTTGAGATTGGTTGCCTATATGACTCCTCACTGACCAAGTTTCTCCATTTAAACTCACCTCAAATCATCATCATACAAAACAACAACAATAACAATAATAATAAATAATAATAAACTTCAAAGTACTCTTAGAAAAAGTAATAGGTCCAAAATCAATGTCCTAACAAGATAAAACCTATTCCCAACTACTAGATATCACATATATGGAGCTTGTTTTCCAATGTGTCTAGTGCAGTTGTTGTGAGTCAAAAGAACTCTTCCTTGAAACTATACTAGTGCAGTATTTTCAGGAGGCAAAAGAACTCTTCCTTGAAACTTTTCCCTGATAGTTGGGTATTACTAAAAGTAAAGCAGCTATGCAGACTATGTTTGACGACCCCACAACAAATTAAGTACTAGATTATTTAATCTTAATGGCATCTCCAATTATAACAAATAAACCAGAATAACCGCAGTAACTACCTCAAGTCAAAAGTGGCCAGAAGAAGTAAAAGCCTGTGTTCCCACACTGGATACATTTCATTAGAAAATCTTAAATAGGATAAACAATCACAGAAAGATCAGACTTTCTTAAAAGACAAACAGCACAAGCAATTAGCATTTATACAACATAGCTTAGTTATCCTTGAAAATTATTTCATGGAACCGACAGCTGAAAAACAGGAACACAAGAAACTTATTTCATGGTTCTACAGCTGTAGATACAGGATGACTGCAAGAAATTTATAAGCAAGAAGAATTTGGAACTGTGGCCTCTGAAATGAAATTACCTCCCGAAATCTGAATTCTGACTTGGTGAAAACGTTGTCAATTTTCTCCAGCATCCTTTGGTAATAACTGTTTCTTGAAACTACCATCGTCTCAATAGCTCCTTTCTCAAATAACAAGGAAGATCTGAAGCTTGAGAATTCACTTGAAAACCCATGGATTCCAGGAAGGAATTCTTCGTGAATACCGTTAAATGGTCCAAAAGTATTACAGAACTCAAGTAACTTCATTATTATTTGAAGCTGTTGACCTGCTCGGAAAAGGGGAAGCAAACAATCCTCCAGAAACGAAGGCAAAACTCCCTCTCGCACCTGAGATATTGAGTAGCAGATGATAAAAACAGACTCCCAAGTAGTCACAATAAGCGTATCAGCATTAGAAAGAAATTATAACTCTAAATGACAGATGGCATTACCCTAACACTTGATAATGGGAAGTCATTAGAGATTCCAATGTTACCCGGCTCATGATCAGGTTGCTCGTTCACATTTTCCACGATGAACTCATTAAAAGGATCAGCAATGCTACCTTCAAAAATCCATGATCTAATAAATCCACAGTAGGGTTCCCATGAACGTAGAAACAAGAATTTCAGGAGAGCGCAATGGGCCGGATTAGCCACCTAGCAACAAAAAGCCAAGAAGCACTACCAATAATAAGCAAAAGAGACACCTTATTAATCTCTTACACCAAAAATCTAACATCCATAAAATCCAACACCTTGTTGGACCAAAAATGGAACTCTTTTTCCACAATGGTGAACGAAGTAACACTTAGGATTATATATATTATTGTAATGAAAAAAATCAGTGACTATATCATTCAGACTAAACCAAAAGTTGCAGTATAATACCTAAAGTTACATAAGTTCCATGCAGAGTGCCAAAATTTTCTTTCCTACTTACAAACATCTCTTAGCAGAATCATATTATCAATTTTGGATATTTCGGTAGCATTTCCAGGTGGCAACATGAATGTGAAAACAGGTTCACTTTCACTCTAGCGTCAGTTAAGTGTATGGGCATGTCTCCTTCCCCAAGTATTACTGCATTGCTTTTTGGTACATGCCTACTCATAACTAGCTGCTTTCCTCCTCACATATAGAAAGAAAAGAAATATGCATCATGTAATCCATGAAGCATTTACATCAAGGTGATAATCAAATACCTCGCATGACTCGCTACCGTGCACAATCTAAATCTTAATGGAACAGCAAAGTACCAGATCAAAAACATACAGTTGATGAATGCTAACCTTTAGTTGTGTGTACAAGAAAGTGAGCAGAGCACCACTTCTGGGGAATTTATTAAACTCTAAGAATGCTTTGGCACTTATTTCTTCAAGAGATAATTCAGAGTATCTAAGAGCTAGATCACTCATATTGCAGATATTACCAAGCACATCCATCTGAGTTCTTAGTCCTGCAGAGTGCAGATAAGCCTCTAGCAATGTGATTTCACCATGCCCAACACTAGTAAAACAGCCTCCACCCTTAGCCTTCACGCAACGCCTCAAGTTGACAGAAGCATATAGTGTATTGAGGGAGGAGGCATACCCATCTAAAATTTTTGCCACAGAAACTGCAAAGGCCTGATTAACAAGTGTATGATTGCTCATTCGGCATCCCACACCATCACCGTCATCATACTTTTGAACTTCATCCTCATTTCTAGCTAGACTTAAACATGTAAAATGATTGACAAATTTGTGAAGAAGGAAAATGAGGCAACCAAAATGCCCAATGGATTTAAGTAAATTTCCCAAAGCAAGGGTGCTTGAAGTCCGTGTCCACAAATTTGGGATATGATGGAAGGATCTATCAGCTGAGTCAAAACAAAACAATGCAGAGAGCTTTTGAATAGATATCAGAGCTGATTCTACACCTTGCAGAGCATCCAATTCCAGCCTCACCAAGCTAGACTCCTAAAAGGGTGAATGAAAAATAATAGGTAAAGGGTCTTTTCGTTTTCTGGAGTCACGAAGTAGCAAAATAGCATTTAGTTCATTCATTATAAAATGGTAACATCACAAGAGATAAAGATAATGCAACTCTCTTTCTTGTCCCAAAAAAAAGTAGTTCAAAGAAAACAATAAAAAGGTCAAAAGAACATGACCAAACAAAACCTGTCCCAGCAACACCCAAATACAAAGCAGTTTCATAGGTTGTGCATTATGCACTCAAACTAGTAAATTGGCACTCCCATTTTCTTGTTTAATTAACAACAGAAAAGGTGAATTACAGTAGAACCAGCAAAATATTTGAAAGTCACACTTAACCATTTAACTTTAAACTGTTGCAATTCAAACATCTATCAGTTACAGCCATTGCAACTTCAGAACTTAGGAAAATCCAAACTATAAGAGGAAACAAAATTCACCTTTCCGTTAAGTGCCATATTGCACCAGATTTCCCAACCTCCCCTTAATTTTAGCCTTCAAATTAATAAATATAACAATAAACATTGCAAATTATAATCTTGTAACTGGATGTGAATCCTCATTTCTCAATTAACCTTGCAAATTAAGTCCGTGCAATTTGAAACAAGTATTTTTAATAGGTAAAAAATGTTCAGCAGACAAGTAACTAAAGCCGCAAAAAGGTGTGTACATAAGCCACAGACCTAGGACATATAAGGAAAGCGAGCACCCTAAACAGAAAAAAGTAGCACAAAACTAGGCTGTAAAAGTATTATTTTAAGGAACTCTTATTGAATCAAATTTCACATTTTTGAATTGCTTGATTTTTTAAAAATTTGGAACAGTCAATGGTACTGAGAAATATAGAGTGGGGGGGGAGGAAGCTAGTCACCTCACCCGCCCTTATTAGTAGTATGCAACCTTTCTTTCTTGAATTCCTTCCATTTGACACATACATATTACTTTAATTTTATCACTATGTTTTGAATTTTCTTTTAAATGTATGCAGTTCTTCCTCTTCAATATATCATGATCTATTCGAGGCGGTCTACCAAAATTTAGTCTATATATTAAAAGGCAAAAGAGAAGTATAGACAACGCTCCTCTAAACATGGAGCAGCAATTTGGTACTAAATGACAGCCAAGCTTTTTCTAAAATTTCAATTTGGCACCACAAGATGCAATCATATCAGCATTAATGCACCACATCCCACCATAACTACAAAGTTAAACGTTATTGAGCGAGGTAGAATTAGGACAGGCAATCCTTAAGAAGTACTCATGTTGCATTCCTCTTATGTTCCAGAAGAATGGTATAAAACATGAAGATGCAAGACACAGAATTAATATAAGATGGTTAAAATGGTGGAGTGCTATGGCAGTGTTAAATACTAAGAGGATACCTACCAAAGTGAAAAACATGCTTTATAGGATTAATCTTGTACATTGACACTTGAATTTCTCATCGGAATTGACAGAAAAAGACACAAACTTTTAGGACAAAAAATAAAAATAGTCCATACAGAAACAGCAAAGAAGCACAGAATTCAATTGAAAATTGAGCAAAAAAGGAAAATCTAAAATAAGATTGCCCAAAAAGAAGCTATAGCAATACATAAGTATAAAACAACACCCCACCAGCTGTACAAGACTGAATTAATCATGTACATTGCATTGATGGAAAAAGAATAAATTTTTGGATGAAAAATCAAAAGGGTCTTCACAGAAACAGCAAAGAAGCACACAATTCAATTGTAAATCAAGTAAAAATAGAAAATCTCAATGAACATTGCCCAAAAAATGCTATATCAATACACAAGTATAATAAAACGCACATTTAACCTAGTACATTGCCGATATGCAAATATCATGAATACAACAAAAGGAAAGAGTCGAAAGCTGAAAAGGGTCCTTACAGAAACAGAAAATAAGCAATTAATTCAACCGAAACTCAAGGAAAAATGGAAATTTTCAAAGCACACTTACCAAAAAAAAAAAAAACCTAAACCAATACATAAGTATAAAGCAACCACCAGCTATACAATTCGCAGTTAATCTACTACATTTCCAATATGGCAAAATCATCGGAAACAAAGAAACGAAAACTAAAAAGGGTCCTCACAGAAATAGCAGAAGTTGAATATTGAACATGGGAAAACTGATTAGTATCCAAAGAAGAAGAGCAGCCACTTTCTGAAGGAATTGATTCCCATTGTGTAGGTTGCACATACGGATCTTCCAACTTCAACTTCCCAAACAATGAAGCCAAATTGGTATCCACTGCCATTGAAATTAAAAACTAAAATTCAAATCAATTTTGCGTCAGATTTCACTAGGGTTTTGTGGATAATGGGGTTTGGGGATTTTTGAACAATTTGAACTTTGTGGGTGTTTGATTCTTGATTTTACTACTACGCATTTTGTGATGAACAAAATCAAGAAAATATGAAGGGCAAAGAGAAAAGAGAATGGAAAAAAGAGGGGTAGAAAGAAACAAACAAACAAAAGAAAAATTAGTATTTTTGTATATTTTCCCTCCAATTTTGAATAGTCGGGTGCACGATGCATCTCGTGTTTATGAATTTTTAGTAATAAACACACTATGTAGATTGTAGTGTAGCTATATCCTAACGTAATAATTAGTGATTGATTTCACGACTTATACTTGTGGGTTTGTAAATTAGATAGAGATAACTTTGTTATTTCTCCAATCACTAGGATCGCCTATGTGGCTTCACCACAAACCAAGATTCCCTTTTAATTTATTTATTTTCAAAACTAGTCTTTCCCTTTCATGAAAAATTGTGACTTTTATGAAAAGTTGTGACTTTTATGAAGAGTTGCGGCTTTAATGAAGAGTTGTGACTTTAATAAAGAGTTGCAACTTTTATAAAAAGTTGTGACTTTTATGAAAAATTGTCACTTTTATGAAAAGTTGTAACTTTAATAAAGAATTGTGATTTTATGAAAAATCGTGACTTTTATGAAAGATTGTGACATTTCTAAAGGGTTGCAACTTTTTCAAATAGTTTTCGATAAGGCACAATAAATATTTGTTCACACCACCCTTTGTTGTCTATAAATAGAGGAATTTCCACTCATTTTAAAACAACGAAATTCTAAACCTTTTCTTCTTCTTCTTCTGCACAATTAAATATTCGTGTACTTTACTCATGTTGAGTGACTCACTAACACCATTGTTCATTGTTACAGATCTTGATATGTATTTTTACAGTCATTAATTTATGCTTATGTTATTAAGGATAAATGATAAGATGTTATAATTTTCATTTTATTTTACATTATTAATGTGTGTTACTACGTAATCTTGTATGTAAGATAATATAGTATTTTAGTTTTAATGACTGACATATTTTAAGTATTATTTTATAAATACTTGCGCGGAGCGTGGATAAATTTACTAGTCATATATATANTTTTACAGTCATTAATTTATACTTATGTTATTAAGGATAAATGATAAGATGTTATAATTTTCATTTTATTTTACATTATTAATGTGTGTTACTACGTAATCTTGTATGTAAGATAATATAGTATTTTAGTTTTAATGACTGACATATTTTAAGTATTATTTTATAAATACTTGCGCGGAGCGTGGATAAATTTACTAGTCATATATATATAAGAATCGAAATAGTGGATTTTTAAATAAGTAAATGAGATCATTCAGTGTTTATAAAGAGTCGACATCAAATATTATTATTTTCTTTTGTGTGAATAATGTCATTTTTTCTTATAATGATATATCTTCGATAAAAAAGTTTAAGAGAATATTAAGAATCTAGTTTGAATGAAAAATTAAAATGTCACTTCATATTATTTTCTTGAATGTCACTAACGATATAAATATCACCAACGAATATAATGTGATGGGTGAATTTACACACTTACTCGAATTTTTCATTCGAATTTAAAAATGTAGAAACTGTTGAATTCTTTATTCCTTGCGCAAGGGGAAGATGAATTAATTAGATCAACATATTTCTTAGAAGTTAGAACTCCAGTAAGTATTGATAATTAACTTGAAAATCTATGTAATATTCAAAATTTATTCTATGTTTCATTAAAATAAATTTTATCATAATGATATTCTTTAAAGATTACGATCTATTGTATGTCATAAATACAATTAATTTATAACAAGTGTTATGATTTATCTTATTTTTGCGAGATGCGTGATTTTAATAATAAAATATTATTGTATCGATACAAACTATCATATGAGTGTAGTGAGTGATTTTATATGTAAATGATATAAATAAAATGACTTTAATGTTACAAAATTAAAAAATAAAATAAAATTGTGTGTGAAATAACAAAAATATAATGATTTTTTCGGTTATAAAACAAAGAAAGTATTTTTCTTTCGTAATTTTATTAATTAAATAACCTCCTGAATGATCCAACTCTGATAATAAGGTGTTAATTGGATCATTATTTGAGAAAACAACATATTTTAATTAGAGTATATTTTTTGAATTAATGGTAAATAATTTGATATAACACGTAAATTTACAACAATGATATAAATATTTATTACATTATTATTAATGAATATAACTTCATTTCATACGAAAATAAAGAAAGCATTTTTTATTATAGCCAAAGGGAAATAGGTTTAGGAAAATAAATAATAATTCCCATTTCTAGGTGAATTCAAATTAATTGGATTTTCAAATTGAATACTACGCGTCGGATATGAAACCGAATAAGAAGTTACAATTATCACTAAAAAGTAAATACTTCAAATAGGACTTCTCGATGCAAATTAAAATTAATCAAGACAAAAATAAATATGAACTTCTCGACGCAAATCCACATTAATCAAACATCATAACAAATATCTGACACCAAATACATAACATAAGAAAAAGTCCAAACTACAACTAAAAAGTAAAAATATTAAGTCATACTTCTCGATATTAGTCAAAATTAATCAATCTTAAAGTAACTACAATTTCTTTATGTAATTTCAAATTGATCAAATTTAATATAAATGTCAAACATGAAAAATAAAATACATGAGTCTAAATTATCATTAAAAAGTAAATCACCGACTCGATCTAATTATATGCCAAAGTGGGAAATCATTAAGCAACTGTTCTTTTTCATTACTTTAATTATTTAAACCTCATTAGCTGGCTAATTTAGAACCAAGGGGATCAACTTTACAAGATTTTATATTATTTTATGAAAAAAGAAAACGAATAAATATAATTATATATATTTTTTTAAAAAGAATTAGAAAAATAATGAAAGTTCACACTGAAAATTATTCTAAAATTTCACATATCAAAGAATATATTCCTGCAATTTCTTGATGAAATTAATACCAACTTTCTATACGTAGACAATGGTTGTCCCTAACTAAAGCTTTCCCAAAAATAAATAATAAATAAATAGGAGATTAAAATGTTTCAAAATTAAATTTAAGGAATAATAGCACTTTCGATTTCAAGTTATTGTAATACATGACTAAACACATTTACTTATACTATATGACTTTCAGCACATGATATATTTCGTGTATTTGACTATCCTCAACGAGGAATGAAGGGGGGAAAAGATCATTGAAAAAAATTGGTAATCAATAGCTCTCGTTTTTGGTTAAATACATTTTAATATTTAATTAATTGATATGAACACTTATTGTCTAAAAGACTAAAAGTAAACTTGACAAATTAAATGGTTTATTAAGTGTTAAAAACACACGTCTAATTAAAAAATGTTTATCTAAATACTACAAGAACCAAACAAGAATTTAGTAGTATTTAAGGGACCAAAAGTGCAATTATTATTAAAAAAAAAACAAATAATTATGACATGTGGTTAATTTCAAGTCTCTTTTTAAATTAATTTCTCAAATATTTGGTTACCTATTCAAGAAGAAAACTTTAAGCTAACCAAAAGCAAGAAATCTATAGACAAAAGAAAGGCATGAAAATAAGTTAAGAAATATCTAAATTGAAAGAAAACAGCTTTAAGCATCTCCAAAAAAGTTTCTTAACAAAATTCTTATATATATAATAACACAATTGGTTCGATCTTTTATGTACTAACAACTCATCAAAAAAAAAAAAAAAAACAAGAGCAAAGTTTATAACAACAAATTACAAATTTCATATATTAGCAAAAAAAAAATGGATTCAAAGGGAGCTGCACCAAATCAAACTTATGAAGATTTTGTGCCAACTACAGAGTTGGTGCAAGAACAAGACTCTGATACTCTTCTCATTGATCTCACAGGTGATCTTCTTTTTACTGTTTTTTTCGATCGAGGGAATGAGTTGTCGTCTCCTTATATTGTTCGAGTGATTTTTGTTAACTTTTGAGGTTGAGTCAGTCTCGAAGTTTATTTCCTTATGTTGTCATAAGCTATGTTGCTTGGACTCTCCAAAATTATTGTTGCATGTGGTACTTTTGGAGGATTAGACACACAACTAAAGAACTTTATGTCCTTAGCACAAATATATCAGATGACATAATAGGATGTAAATGTCACATTTGTTGCTTGGACCATCCAAAAAATTTGCTGCATCTGTGTTGGATTCTCTAAAAATGGACAGATTTTTGAAGAGTCCGAGCAACATAACATTTCAATATATCTTATATTATGGTTTTTTTTCACATTTATTGTCATGTTGAAATTCTGCAGGTTTCAAAAAGGAACAAGTGAGGATTCAACTGACCAGAACAGGAGTTCTGAAGATCAGTGGACAAAGGCCAGTTGCTGAGAGCAAATGGCTTAGATTCCAAAAGGATTTCCCTGTTTCACAAAATTGCGACAAGATGAAAATCAGTGCAAAGTTTGAAAATGGCATTCTTCATGTCAAACAACCAAAACTGATAAGTTCATCAGAGAACAAAGGTCAAGAACTGCCAACATCTGATGCTCAATGGCAACAAAAACCAGCAGACGAGCCACAACCAACGCCTCAAAAGAAAGACGAAGAACAAACAAAAGACGAAAAAACACCAACACCAACACCAACACCAACAGAAGAATTGCCTAAACATCAGGCTACTAATGCTGACAAGCCTGAAATGGAAGAACCAAACACTAAAGAAGCTAAAGATCTCGCGGAAAAAACACCTGCTGAGAATACTGGTGCAAGTAGCACTATGGAAGATGGAAATAGACCGAGTTATGCGTGTAAACTTGATAAAGATGCATATATTGGAACTGCAGCTGTTCTAGCTGAGAATCTGAAGATGCCAAGAAAATTGATGAACATGACTCTGATTGCTCTTTTGGTTCTTGGAATTGGCCTATATATCAGCAATAAGATGAAATCCAACAATTAAATACCTGAAGAATGACGTTTTTCCGTCTAATAAACAAAACTAAGTTGGGATATTTGCATTTCTCCCAGCTCATGTGAGTGTGAATGAAGAAAACTCACTGACTACTACTCTCCTTTTTCTCATTGCATTGCTGAATTGTATACATGAAATATTCGTTTCAAAAATTTGTATCGAATAAAAATATGACATGACTTATACTAAGGTTTTCTGATATATGTCTGATGTGTGTTTATTATTAATATAAGAAGAGTAAATAGTCAAAAAGACACCTGAACTATCGATTTTTCACACACCAACTATCAGGTCTGAGCTATCACTGTTGTTCAGGTAAGAAAAGGGAACAATTGATAGTTGGGTGTGAAACTCGCGAAGAAATGATAGATCATGTGTGTTTTTTACCATTATCTCTTACAAGAAAGCAAAAAAACTGAATTCATGTCCTAGGAATAGAGGCAACCCAAGATCAAGCACAAAGACTATATTAAAGGGAAAATAAGATAAATAAGCAGAAATACATCTGTAATTGACGACTAACCATCACGCCAAGATAGAAGCTAAACAGGAAATTCCTCAGGCATAACATTCCATAAAATATGAAATTGTGAGAAGTTACTAACGAATCACATTTCAATCGAACTACTACGGTTTTCGATGGATTAAGAGAAAGATAGATAACATAATAATTTCAAAGGCATGAATCTTGCTAGATATTAACTAGAGAGGCTAGAAGATATAAAAGCTCATTGACATTATTATATGACTATTTTCGTCTGTCAACATTTTGTACTTAATAATAACACATCATTTTGGACATTCTAGATTGAATCAATTGTGTAATACCTATTGAGGATGTGAAGGAGGGGGCTTCCTGATATGTGTTGCTTGTTCAAAACCATATGCAATTTCAATAAGTGTTGGCTCAGAACCCTTTAGTCCTCCAAATGAAATTCCGAACGGAGTTCCAGTTTTATCATAACCAGCTGGTACATTGATCCCTGGATAACCTCCTATCGCGAGATGGCCAGCAATGTCAGCACCAGGTGACACCAACGCGTCTATCTTATTTTCTTTCATCATCTTCTCGAACCCGTATTTGCATGCTTTTGTTATGTTCCTCAATGCCTCCCTTTCCAATTTCCCTATTCCATTTGTCTTCTCAGCTTCCAACATTATATCTTGACCATATTCTTTGAGTTTTTCCTACAATGATATACAAAAAGAACGAAACGCTTAAACCAAAAATAGTCGGCAGATGTATAGTATATAGTATAATATGTTAATAACAGTCTATAAT